>NC_057813.1:693509874-693563224 GCF_018294505.1 Triticum aestivum
GGGTAGAGTTTGAAAATTGCCCTTTAGTCCCGGTTTGTGTCTCCAACCGGAACTAAAGGTTAGACCCTTTTAGTCCCGGTTTGTTATACAAACCGGGACTATAGGTTGGCCCTTTAGTCCCGGTTTTTGTGACAAACCGGGACTAAAGGGGCTCGTGGGGCCCCGGCCTGACGCCAACCTGCCACCACCCCTTTAATCCCGGGTTGTGACACAAACCGAGACTATAGGTCACAAATGAAACGGGACTAATGCATAGCCGTTCGAATCGGGACTAATGATCATATTAGTTCCGGTTCATTTACAAACCGGGACTAATAAGCTGAACATTAGGTCGTTTTTCTACTAGTGTGGGCTCGCATCCCAGTTTAGCACATGTCACCGTTTCGCCCTGCGCAGCAGCTGCATATAGGATAGTAAGCCCAGTATATTTACCACACATGCGGGACAGTTCGCTTTTGACAGAAATCCAACGACCAGAACATCTAGATCGTGAAAACGGACGGCCGAAATTGTCAATCGCTGAGAGAGCTCGCATAAAACAGAGTGTGATGCGTGATGGACGCAACATAAAACGGAGGTACCGATCATCTAGCATGCAATGGGATGGGCTAGCTAGCGTCGTCCACTTCGGTTTCTTTCGTCGCCTCCCACATTTTCTACAAGGCCAGCCAAGAATTTCCTGCCAGTTTCTTCACTACAAATCAATGCACCGCCAGAGGTCTGCCCTTCGTCTCCATCCATCCACACGTCTGCACAATAATCTTCTTCCAAGAACTTGCACATGAGACTATTTTATTTCGTCTTCTTCCTCAATGCTAGTGCATTACGTCGACGTATAGTCAAGACTGATCAAGGAAAAGTTCGGCGTACACCGTACGTTGTGTGTGTGTGTGTGTGACGTGACGCCATGATCGTGTAGCAAGCTGGCTGTCTGTTGCGCCAGTCACGTGATGATCATGCATGCATTTGGAAGTCTTGTCTAAGAAAAAGAAAGAGCACCCGTCAAGGTTAGAAGAAAAACTTGCACATGCAAAGCGAACGTCTACGTACGCTTGGATAGATATGCACCACGAACGGGGAATATGGCCCCCTTTTCCACAGCTAGCCAGAAGATATTTCAGATATGCACATTAATCGTCTTTATTGTTCTTATGAAAGTTTGGTTGTTCCCAACATATGCCATGTAGTGGACATTAATTGTCTCCAACCTAATTCCAGCCATTTTTATGTCAAATACAATAATACGATTACCGATAGCTCAAGAAAAGTCTTCTCCCCCCCCTCCCGCTGGCGCCACAGCTGGTCCGCCCCGCCTCTGATGGCCCTTGGGCTATGGAGGTGCAGAGGATCTCGGCCTCCCGCCGGCGAGAGAGACCCCGATCTCATTTTTGTTAGGTTCATCATCTCGGTTCTGGCTTTGTGGCGGTGGTGATGTCCATCGGTAGGAATAATGTCTGCCACGTCTGATCCCCATCCCCACGGTGCATATAGCGTCGTCGGAGGGCATGCAGAGGTGTGTCTCCGTCATATCTCCTAGGATTCAGTGGTTGTTGGTCTGTTTGGATCCAGTTTTCATTCGTGTGGTTATATGATTGATATTTTCAGTCTATGACTCTCTTCGTCGGTGATGGTTGCTGCATTGGCGCGCTAGTTTCTTAGGGCCTGAACACGATGTCTTCCCGATTGTGTACTACAAGATGGTTTGCCTGGCTCCGATAAGAGAGGGGCGATGATGATGGTGCCCCTTCGGTTCGCTACATTGCTTATAGATGTCGGTAGATGGTTTATAGACCTTGTTGTAATTTTAGTTACCTTTAATGTTCTTTGTACTGTCATGATTGATTATTAATAGATTGGAATTTTCTATTGAAAAAAAATCCAACAATACCATTTTTATCTATAACTTACTACTACTAGTCAAAATGTTTGGCGAATCAGCAATGGGGTAGGCGAATTCCTAACTTCAAGCCACAATTAATTGTATGCATATTCAATTTTCAAACACTTAATTTTACAAAGTGGTTAAATCCAGCCAAGTGAAAAGCCGAACACATGAAGGTTAAATCTTCCAATCCCTTGAGTGACACCATGGGACCTCCATCTCCAGGGTTTCTGACAGGACGATGCCTAATCCCACCCTCCCAACCTCGTTACCCATGTTCGCCACAACATCTCATAATGGAAAATGAAAATCCGCTCAACAAAGGTCGAGAAGACGATTGTTATAGCAGTAGGTTGGCATCAGGAAGAGGTGGCGACAAGCTGCATTAAATCCTAGCTGCCTCAACAGAACGTCACCGGCCAACTCCCAACTCGGAGATGAAGATGGAGGGTAGTGGTGCACTGCAAGATGAAGATGGAGGATAGTGGTGCAGAAAATCCACTGATTTTCAGCACCCACAAAAAACACCACGTGACATACTTATACTATTATTTAACCATTTATTTATTATTGGTCAACATACAAGCACAGTCATGCATATGCATATACGTGACATGGCACATACATATAAGTAGACTACTCAGAGTAGTCATTGTTCCTTATTGATCCCGGTTATTATACTTTTGATCCTTCAACGCGTCCTATTCTAAGGGCAGAGGACGATCTGGTAGTTGGTTCCAGGTGGGCAGGTGAAGGTGCTGGTCTGGTCGTCCTTGGCGTAGCTGTAGGCGTCCGGGCACTTGCCCTTGAAGAACCTCGAGTAGTTTGTCGGCGGGCAGTTGTGCTCGAACTGGCCCCGGCAGCAGTACGTGTCGCCGCCGAACTTGCCGCACGCGCTAGCGCACCCTCCAGGCACCTGCAGCTCCTTGAGGCACTCCTTGGTGATGTCCGTGGCGCAGCGCGCAGCGCGGCACGACCCGCCGACGGGCTCGAAGCTCATGGGCACGTTGAACCCGTCGATGACGGACAGGTCGAAGAAGTCCTTGTTCCCGCCCTGGCCCAGGGTGTACTCCGCCAGCGTGGTGGGCTGCTGGCCGGACACACTGCAGGCCAGCGCGCCGCCGCAGTCGCCCGTGATGCACCGCCCGCGGCCGCTGCCGTCGAAGGTGCACCCGGTGCGCGGCCACACCCTGGCGCCCGCGGTGCCGGCAGGCATGTTGAGCTGCCACGACTTGCCCGGGTCGAGACGCGAGCCGCCGCCTGGGAGCGCGCCCGGCCACACCGTGTAGGAGCAGCGGTTGACGACGGTGATGGTGGCCGCATCTGCGGCGGTGGTGACGGCGAGGACTAGGGCGATGAGGTGGAGGACGCGAGAGGACGCCATGGATGATGCCGCTCTTGGTATTCTCGGACGAGTTGTGATGGTAGTGTGCGTGCAGCGCTGGTGAATGGTGGTCTGCTGCTCTCGCCCGCGGTGGAGGTATTTATAGCCGCAATGCTGCCTGTTGCTAGTACATAAAGTTAGGTTGCATGCGTGTCGTGCTCAGTCCAAAGCTAGCTGGCTCGATCGACGTTTTCCACGATCGCGTTTGGCAGCATGCAATATGCATGCATGTATGGTTCTAGAATCCAAATGATAGATGCCACCTCATGTATGCTTGCAGCAGTGTACAATGCACCACTAGAGGTCTAATGAACGGACGGTCAAAATGAAGACTTATGTGCCAATTGTTTTTGGCCGTCGGTGAGGCATTGGTCCGAGGTGATCTCATCTGTTATGCTCCATAATCACCTAGGGCGTGTTTGGTTATCTACATTGATTTTTAGAGGTTGCATGAAAAAATGGATCAGGCTGAGTGGAGCCAAGCTGAGGAAATACAGGGCAAAATATGGCGTTTACATGTTGTTTGGTTGTCTGCATATGGATCTCTGTATTGTGAAATCAATTTTCACTAATGTTAGGTTGCATACATGCATAACGATTAGGTCGAAAAAACTAGACTTGAACAAAGAGGTTAAAACAGAATGCACACATGACAGCAAACACGCATATGTGCCAGCACACGCACATGTTCGCAAAGAACAACACACGCGCACACACACGCGTTCACAATGAACAACACACAACGTGACAACACACTCATTTTTTTTGAGACAAGTGACAACACTCTCATAAGTCCCAAAGTACCGTTGTATATGAAAGTACCGTTGTATATTACACTGGGGAGATTAGACGGGCCTTACTTTCCCTTGCTACCCCTAGAAGGGCTACCTAGCCCAATCAACCAGAAGCGTCGAAAAAAGCCATGAGAGTAGCTGCCCCAAAGACAGAAGGCCCAGTTTGAAAGAAAACTGTGTTTCACGTGCATCCAACGGACGGAAATGGTCAAATCGGGACAATGGATGGCTGAGGAAACTGATGGCGTGAGAGGCCTCGGTTTAGGCTCGGTTTTATTGTCCTTAATAACATGGCATGTTCTGGTTCTCACGTGAAAATTCTGAAGCGAACGTCACTTTGCATAGCTGATGGGAGGGGAATGGTGCTCCACCGTGAATCCCTGAAATACTGGCCGTTGGATTGCCAGATCTAATGGCACATGTAAGGCCACATTTTCTCAAATTCAAATCAATCAATTACAGCCGTCCGATTGTAAAGATTCAACGGCGCCTATGTCATATTACTGGTACACTATATAGTAATAGTATAGATACATATACATACACAGATATTAACCGAGAGCAACTAGTTAACAGGCGTTCCTTCGGGAGGATCACAACGACCAACGCCATTTGGCACGCTCTCAGATGCCTGCCATGTGTCGCGCTCTCGGCGCTGCCTCTGGATTTTGTTTTTATTTTTATTTTTTCGCACGCGTTTTCGGCTTTTTAACGATTTTTCCCGAGTTTTTTCGACGTTTCGGTTTTCCACCGGTCTTCCTTAACTTTTTTATTTCGCGAGAGTCACGGTTTTGTTTCCGTGAGAGGCACGGTTGTGCTTTCGCGAGAGTCATGGCCGTGACTCCCGAAGACGAAAAAAGCACGTTTTCTATTTTTTTTCCTTCCGCGAGTGGCACAGTTGTGCTTTCGGGAGTGGCACGATTGTGCTTTCGAGAGAGGCCGTGCCTCTCGGAAACGAAAAAAATACGTGTTTTCTGTTTTTTCCCTTATGAGGAGGCACGGTTTTACTTCTGCGAGAGGCATGGTTGTGCTTTCACGAGAGGCACGGCCGTGCCTCTCGGAAACGAAAAAAATGTGTTTTCTATTTTTTTTTCTTTCGTGAAAGGCACGATTTTGCTTCCGCGAGAGGCATGGTTGTGCTTTCACCTGAGGCATGGCCGTGCCTCCTCGAAAATGAAAAGAATGTGTTTCCTCTTTGTTTTTTTCTTCCGTGAGAGGTATGATTTTGTTTCCGCGAGAGGCACGGTTGCGATTTCGCGAGAGGCACGGATGTGCCTCTTTCTAAAAGGGAAAAACCCCGTGCTCCCGGTTTGGTTTTTTCGTTCGATTTCTTTCGTAAAAAAAGTTCGTCAAAACCTACCAATATGGGATCCAGTTTTGAAGATCTCGATGCGAGGAATCCAACGATGAAAATAATTCGAGATTTGAACGCAAGCTTTAAGAGATAAAAGGTTTTGAATAAACGAATCTACGAAAAAGGGAAAACTCCCAGGTTGCAACAAGTGGTGCACATGCAGCATGCCACTTGTCGCAACCTGAGAAGGTGGGAGTGATCTTTACAATGAGTACTTCTTAACTAGTTGAGGGAGTCCTGGATTAGGGGGTGTCCGGATGACTGGACTATATACATCGTCCGGACTATTGAAGCGTGAAGATACAAGACTCTTGGACTATAACCTTTGGCCGGACTCCTGGACTATGAAGATACAAGATTGAAGACTTCGTCCCGTGTCCGGATGGGACTTTCCTTGGCGTGGAAGGCAACCTTGGCGATACAGATATGTAGATCTCCTCCCATTGTAACCGACTCTGTGTAACCCTAGCCCTCTCCGGTGTCTATATAAACCGGAGGGTTTTAGTCCGTAGGACGAACAACAATCATACCATAGGCTAGCTTCTAGGGTTTAGCCTCTTTGATCTCGTGGTAGATCTACTCTTGTACTACCCATATCATCAATATTAATCAAGTAGGAGTAGGGTTTTACCTCCATCGAGAGGGCCCGAACCTGGGTAAAAACATCGTGTCCCTTGTCTCCTGTTACCATCCGCCTAGACGCACAGTTCGGGACCCCCTACCCGAGATCCGCCAGTTTTGACACCGACATTGGTGCTTTCATTGAGAGTTCCTCAGTGTCGTCATCTTTAGGCTCGATGGCTCCCCCGATCATCAACAACGATGCGGTCCAGGGTGGGACTTTTCTCCCCGGACAGATCTTCGTATTCGGCGGCTTTGCACTGCGGGCCAATTCGCTTGGCCATCTGGAGCAGATCGAAAGCTACGCCCCTGGCCATCAGGTCAGATTTGGAAGTTTGAACTACACGGCTGACATCCGCAGAGACTTGATCTTCGATGGATTCAAGCCACAGCCGGGCGCGCCGCACTGGCACGATGGGCATGGTCTAGATCTGCCGCCGAACAGTGCCCAGGAGGCCGCCCCAGTGTCCGCTCCGACCCTTAGCTCGGAGCCGACTGCGCCAATCGAGGATGGGTGGCTGGACACCATCTTGGGGGCTGCAATCCCTACGGCGATCGAGCCGAACACCAGCCTTATCCTTTACGAAGCTCGTGACTCCAAGGTGCCGGACTCCTTTTCGGACTCCGAACCTTCCGCGCCCCTGCCGATCGAACCCGATTGGGCGCCGATCATGGAGTTTGCCGCCGCGGACATCTTTCAGCACTCGCCCTTCGGCGACATTCTGAATTCACTAAAGTCTCTCTCTTTATCAGGAGAGCCCTGGCCGGACTATGGTCAGCAAAGATGGGATGCGGATGACGAAGAAATTTAAATCCCACCCACCACCCACTTCATAGCCACTATAGATGATTTAACCGACATGCTCGACTTCGACTCCGAAGACATCGACAGTATGGACGACGATGTAGGAAACAAACAGGAACCAACGCCTATAGGGCACTGGACAATCACCTCATCTCACGATGTATACATGGTGGACACACCTAAAAGAAAAGACGACGAGGAACAAAGAGACACAACGAGGGATCGTTCCCTCGAAAAGCAGTCAAAGCGGCGGCGTAAGCGGCGCCCCAAACCCACCTCGACAGAAACAGTAGCCATACAGACCCAGCCACAGAGCAGGGCGAACCGGCAGACGACAAACATGCCATTGAGCAACCGTCCGAACAGGGCAACTCGGGTAAACGAACCGAACAACCCGTCCATGGCGAATACAATAGTCCGGACGACCTCACGTCGGACAAGTTGCTGGAGCATAAGAACCTCCACAAAAGGCTCGTCGCCACTGCGCGCAGCCTGAAAAAGCAGAAGCGGAAAGCTCAAAACAGCGGAAGATGCACTCAGAATCAGATGGGGCAAAGTACTCAACACCGCAGACAAATACGGCGACAGTCGCCACACAAAGAGCTATCCAAAGAGAAAATTACTTCCGGAATTTGATGAGGAGGCCTTAGAGCCCCCGCAATCAAAAAATATGGAAGCCACCCGGTCAGATAAACAACCCCATGGCCAACATAGAGCGGCAAATGGCGCCGCACACAAGCCGGCACGCAGTCCGCACAAGGATTCACATCAAAAAGACGGCCCAGCCAGATCTATCTACGGTCTGAGAAAGCAAGCTCTAGTAAGCAATGCAACGCAACAAGTATCCGAACATCACGTCACACCCAAATATAGGGGTGCCGCACACCCCCTATGTTTCACCGATGAGGTGCTGGACCATGAATTTCCAGCGGGATTCAAGCCCGTAAACATAGAGGCATACGAGGAACAACAGACCCTGGAGTCTGGATTGAGGATTATATCCTCCACATACACATGGCTACAGGAGATGACCTCCACGCCATAAAATACTTACCTCTCAAGCTCAATGGGCCAGCCCGGCATTGGCTTAAAAGCCTTCCCGAAAACACCATCGAAAGTTGGGAAGAGCTCAAGGATGCTTTTCGGGCAAATTTTCAAGGGACCTATGTCCGACCTCCGGATGCAGACGATCTAAGTCATATAACTCAACAACCCGGAGAGTCAGCCCGGAAACACTGGAACATATTTCTTACTAAAAAGAACCAGATAGTCGACTGTCCGGACGCCGAAGCCTTAGCAGCTTTCAAACACAGCGTTCGAGACGAATGGCTTGCCAGACACCTCGGCCAAGAAAAGCCAAGAACATTGGCCGCATTAACAAGCCTCATGACCCGCTTTTGCGCAGGAGAGGATAGCTGGTTGGCAAGAAGCAGTACCAGCAACCCAAGTACATCCGAAGTCAGGGATGGAAACGGGAAACCGCGACGTAGCAAGGACTAGCGCCGAACCAAGGGAAACAACCCGAAGAGCGCAGCAGTCAACGCCGGATTCAAAAGCTCTCGACAGAATCAGAAAAAGCTGCCCTTCAAGGATAACAGGGACGAGCTATCTAACCTAAACAAAATCTTGGACAAAACATGCCAAATCCATAGTACTCCCGGGAAGCCTGCAAACCATACACACAAAGATTGTTGGGTCTTCAAGCAATCCGGCAAACTTAACGCCGAACACAAGGGGCTCGACACACCAAGCGAGGACGATGACGAACCCCACGAGCAGAGCACCGGAGAACAAAACAAGTTCCCACAAGAAGTCAAAACAGTAAACTCACTTCACGTGACAAAAGGGAAAAACAAAGTGGCGCCTATAGAGATACGCGCCATGCGGCCTGTCCAAGAGGAGTCATGCCACTGGTTGTTAAAACCAATCACCTTCGACCATCAGGATTACTCTAGAAGTATCCGGAATGCAGGCTGGACTGCCTTGATATTAGATCCGATAATCGACGGACTCCACTTTACACAAGTCCTAATGGACGACGGCAATGGTCTAAACCTGCTATATCAGGACACAATCCGCAAAATGGGGATAAACCCAACAAAAATTCGCCATGGCAACATATCCTTTCAAGGGGTAACGCCAGGCCCAGATACCCATTGTACGGGTTCTCTCCTGTTGGAAGTTATGTTCGGCTCCCCCGACAACTTTTGCCGCGAAAAGCTAACCTTCCACATCGCCCCATTTACAAGTAGCTATCAAGCACTACTGGGACGCGGAGCTTTTGCCCGCTTTAACGCAATACCGCATTATGCACCCCTTACGCTTAAAATGCCCGATCCACAAGGCGTCATCTCATTAAAGGGAAATATCAAGTGTTCCTCGAGCGCGGAAGACTGTGCGGCTGCCTTGACAGCCACACATTAAACCGGCTTCACTAATCAAAGCACCTAAACAGGTCGTTCAGACCCCGGACTTGGCTAGACGAGTCCGGCGTAAACATACAAGGGGCTCCGCGCGCGTACAACAAGAGACAACAAAGCTCAATTCTACCCATTTTCTAAATTATACTTTGTTTATTTAATATAACATAGATTTTCGCACGATCTTTTTCAACTAAGTTCCTCTCTTTTACAGATGAACACCGTGCTACACCCGTCCAGGATACGGCACAACGTAGACACAGGCGCAGACGTGCAGTAGGGACCCGTTCCAAGGATTCTTTTCAGATTAAGAGCCTGTGTAAACCTTCCTCACTGTCTCTTGTTGATACACATCCCCCGGTTTCTGGTTATTACCGAAGAGGAGGCTGGCGTCTTGGCATGTGGCCACGTCAGAATTTTGCGCGTACCTGGACACCAGGGGCTTCTTACCAAGGGCGTTGTTCAGCCCATTTCAATAAAGACCGAATACCTTAGGGAGTGTTCGGCGTCGCGAGTTTGGCCTTATATGCATCAGCTCCGAATCATGTCTTTGGTCAAATGTTGGGTTTGCCCGGCTTCTGTGTTTTTCTGCCTTACGTTCCGCTCTATCGGCTAAGGCGGCACCAGGAGAACTACTGCGATTGTGCCCCGGTTCGGCCAGGCGAGCACCTCAGTAGAGAAAGCCGAAAACTGACTGTCATGATATAGCGTGAGACTGGTCAACCACTCGATGACCCGCTGGAGTCTTTAGGATTCCTCCGCATTAACAAAGAGTCGTTTCCCGGCCAGGCACACTCGCGCCCCGAGCTCGGGTGAGCGCGGTGCCCCTAGGGGCTATATAGTAGCCCCACTGTCAAACTCCTATGGCTAAGTAAAAGTGATAAAGCATTATAGTCCGGTTGCCTAGTTCGCTGCGCTATCACCTCCTTTATAGGACCAAGACATTGGATCAAGTGTGAAAATGCGCCTTCTGCGAACACCCCCGCATTATATGCGTGGGGGCTGAAGCCAAAGACTGCCATCTTTCAGGTTATATACACATATACATTAACGGCCGCACCGGAGGTATTCTAATTCTTGAAAGCACAAATATAAAAAGCTTTTATATTCCATCAAAACATTGTTTTACAATAATACATGTTATTCGAACATAACATCCTTCGAGCACTGCATCTCTATTAAACGAGCGCCCTGCAGCAGTTCCTGAAAATAGTGCTCGGCAGGTACTCGGCTTTCGTCCGAATCTTGGGATGCAACAACACTGGCCTTCATCTCCGCCCAATATGTCTTGACACGGGCAAAAGCCATCTGTGCACCCTCTATGCATGCCGACCTCTTCATTGCATTAATATGCGGCACCGCACCGAGGAACTGCTGCACCAAGCTAAAATAACTCTCCGGCTCAGGCCTTTTCGGCCACAGATGACTCACGACATACTTCATGGCGAGTCCAGATAACCTATTCAGCTCCTCTCATGCGGCCAAACGACTGGTTAATGGAAGTGGGCGCTCTGGATTGTGGAACTGCGACCAAAAAAGCTTGTCCACTTCGCGGTCCTTCTGATCACGGAAGTGTTCGACCGCGTCCGCGGCACTCGTCGCCAAGTCCAGATAAGTGTTCGCCGCACTCCACTGCCGGTCCAACGGAGCGTATTTCGGATCCCCGAACTTCATCCGCAGCATAAAGGGATTTCCAGCCGTGATATCTCTGGCCTGACGTAGCTCCTCCTTCATAGCTCTCATCGTAGAACGAGTATCCTTGGCCTCGGTAGTGACCTTTTCTAGGTCCTTCTGTGCCACCCGATCTTCTTTTTCAAGAAGCTTGCAGCGGTCGGCAGCATTCTTCAACTTTACATTCATCTCGGCCATTTGCTTCTTGCTTTGGCAGTGAGCAGCCTGTTCGGCTTTCAGCTCTTCAGCCGCCTTTAAGGCAGCCGCATCGTTTTTTCTGGCCTGCTCCTTGGCTCGGGTAAGTTCCGCCCGAAGCTTCTCCATGGCAGCGGCACCATTTGCATCAAGCACACATGTTGTAAGGTACGGGCATCAAGCTCCTCTTACCAGGTGTCTTTGGAGAAATTACATACCTTGTGCCTCGTCCAGCCGCTTGTTGACAAGCGCGATGTCGGCATCTGCCACGTCAAATTGCCGCTTTAGTTCGACAAATTCATCAGTCCGGCTAGCCACCAAACACTTCGCCACCTGCATAAGAAAGGTGACATATCATACCTGGGATTATGATCCTCGGCGCGCCGTCGTTTTTGACAACACACCGAGTCTCAGGGGCTACTATCTATACAGGGCGCATCTTATATGCGGATCTGTCAAAAGGTACATCATTTCACGTACCTCAAAACCTGTCAGTAAACTCCTGTCGGCCTCGTACAACCCGCTCTCCGCGGATGAAATCCTTCCAATCACCGTATCCATCAGCGCATGGTGTTCTTCCGAGATAGATGCTCGCCTGAGCAGATCCTTCAGCTCCTCCGACCGTGCACCGGACGGTGCCGGACTCGTCCGATGGCCTTTTTCTAAGGCCAGACACGGAGGGCCTTGGGGGGCCATACGACTGCCTTCCGGCCCTGCCGGATTCGGAGAAACCCTCTGTGACGACACCTCATGGTCGCCCGCCTCGCAAGGAGCACTACAAGAAATATGTCAACTAGTGACCTTCTATCAGTGACCCTAGAAGAATTGGTCATAGATCTATGACCATTTGACACCAATTGGTCAAAAGCTGTTCGGGGGGCTCCAAACCCTAAACCATTGCGACCATTTTGGTCAGAAAGGTCGTAATTTCCTTACACGAAATGGTCACGAAGAAAACAGGGCTGATCCGCTGCCTTATTTCTAGTTGTTAACAACCAATATAGATGGTCATGGCCTTGTAGATTGTGGTGGGTTGTGATGACTAGGCGCCATCTCATCAGTTTTGCCTATGTGTCATGTCCATGTGTCAATTTTTGCCCTAGGTTGTGAAGCAACCTATATTTCTGTTATTCCAAAAATTCCCAAAAAATTCTCATAAATTGTTTGGATCATATCTTCATCAAATATGTCAAAAACCTTCCTTGCCTAGTTCAAAAATAACTCAACAATATTCATTTTCCTATTCTGTTCAGAGCAGCACTTTGTGAAGGAAGTACCATTTTGGCATGTCTAAATGGTATCCATTTTCTACAATGCTTTCCTCTACCCAAATAACCATCCTCCACCAAATTCTAGCTCAATCCATTCATTATTTTGAGCCCAGCTTCAATATTCTTATTTATGTCCAGTGTGGTACTTTGCAAAGCAAGTACCACCTAGGCTCCTCCTTTTGAGCTGAAACTTTGTGAAGACGGTCTTCTTAGTAACTGATCATCCTCAGCCAAAACTCACGCCCATTATCCATGTGCATTTCCCGTACCGCTAATCAAACACTTGGCTGCTTATTCATGTTTGAGCATCGATCGGTCTCCTCATGAGAATCTTATGTTGTGATTTTCTTCCTAGCACCTACCTGGGGAGTGCCCAACCCACTAGATATGCCTAGGACACCTAGAACACATGGCAACGCCACGGTCACGCGGTGACCCCGCGGCGGGCATGCTAGTTTACGCGCTCTAGAGTTGGAGCCCTCGGCCACCATCCAAACCTCGACGTATCGCCACTAAACCATATATTTATGATTAAATAGGTACATATGTAACTAGAAATGATTTTTGGAAAAAATAAATAGCAAACTATGAGGCAGCTGCAGTTCAAATTTGACCCGCTTCCAACTGAATCAACGAGAATTTCTCTTTTTCACCAGAGGTGGATCAAAACTTTTGACACCCAACCATTTTGTCAATTGTGCATTATATATGGCTTAGTATTTTATAAAATTGATTAGGTCCAATTTTGCAACAAATATATGGTAGGTCCTTCACAAAAAAAACTCATTTAAGGCACTCAGAAAATGGAAAATGAATTTTCCATGCAAAGAAAATGAAAACTTCCTTAGGCAACATTGTTTGCCATTCCAATATGCACCCTTGTGCACAATATGAGATCATTTGAACAAACTATGCCATGAATGTGGCCATAAGATTGATCATTTGGCTTGAAAGCCATGAATATCCACGCATGATAGCTCATTTTTTGAGAACACTTTTTTAAAATAATTTCCGTATTACAAGTTTATTATTTTTTCTAGAAACTTGGTCACATATAATGACACAATACGAAGGTTTGCCAATTTTTTGAATTTTTTTGAATTTTTTATGTCCGCTTCAATATGCTGTCAAAACGGCGGGCTTGACCGTTCCTAGCTAGTGGTTGAATCTTGGAAAACTTTTGATGTTTCTATGATTAAATAGATACTTATGTACCTATAAATGATTTTAGGAAAAAATAAAGAGAAAACTATGAGGCAACTGCAGTTCAAATTTGACCCGCTTCCAACTTAATCGGTGGGAATTTGTCTTTTTCACCAGAGGTGGATCAAAACTTTTTACACCCAACCATTTGGTCAATTGTGCATTAAATATGGCCTAATTTTGCAAGAATTATTTGGTAGGTCCTTCACAAAAAAAACCACATTTCGGCCACTCGAAAAATGGAAAATGGCTCTTTTGTGCAATGAAACTGAAAACTCCCCAAATTAACATTGTTTGCCATTCTAATATGCACCCTTGTGCACAATATGAGATCATTTGAACAAACTATGCATGAATGTGGCCATAAGATTGATCATTTGGCTTGAAAGCCATGAATCTCCACACATGATAGCTCATTTTTGAGAACACTTTTTAAAAATAATTTCCGTATTACAAATTTATTATTTTTCCTAGAAACTTGGTCACATATAATGACACAATGCGAAGGTTTTCCAATTTTTTGATTTTTTTGAATTTTTATGCCCGTTTCAAAATGCGGTCAAAACGGCGGGCTTGACCATTCCTAGCTAGTGGTTGAATCTTGGAAATCTTTTGATGTTTCTATGATTAAATAGATACTTATGTACCTAGAAATGATTTTTGGAAAAAATAAAGAGCAAACTATGAGGCAACTACAGTTCAAATTTGACCTGCTTCCAGCTTAATCAGCGGGAATTTGTCTTTTTCACCAGAGGTGGATCAAAACTTTTTACACCCAACCATTTGAACAATTGTGCATTAAATATGGCCTAATTTTGCAAGAATTATTTGGTAGGTCCTTCACAAAAAAAACCTCATTTCAGGCACTCGAAAAATGGAAAATGGCTCTTTTGTGCAATGAAAGGGAAAACTCCCCAAATCAACATTGTTTGCCATTCCAATATGCACCCTTGCGCACAATATGAGATCATTTGAACAAACTATGCCATGAATGTGGCCATAAGATTGATCATTTGGCTTGAAAGCCATGAATCTCCACGCATGATAGCTCATTTTTTAGAACACTTTTTTAAAATAATTTCCGTATTACAAGTTTATTATTTTTCCTGGAAACTTGGTCACATATAATGACACAATGTGAAGGTTTTCCAACTTTTTGATTTTTTTTGAAGTTTTTATACCCGCTTCAAAATGCGGTCAAAACGGCGGGCTTGACCGTTCCTAGCTAGTGGTTGAATCTTGGAAAACTTTTGATGTCTCTATGATTAAATAGATACTTATGTACCTAGAAATGATTTTTGGAAAAAATAAAGAGCAAACTATGAGGCAACTACAGTTCAAATTTGACCCGCTTCCAACTTAATCGACGGGAATTTGTCTTTTTCACCAGAGGTGGATCAAAACTTTTTACACCCAACCATTTGGTCAATTGTGCATTAAATATGGCCTAGTATTTTAGAAAAATGATTTGGTCCAATTTTGCAAGAATTATTTGGTAGGTCCTTCAAAAAAAAAACCTCATTTCGGGCACTCGAAAAATGGAAAATGGCTCTTTTGTGCAATGAAAGTGAAAACTCCCCAAATCAACATTGTTTGCCATTCCAATATGCACCCTTGTGCACAATATGAGATCATTTGAACAAACTATGCCATGAATATGGCCATAAGATTGATCATTTGGCTTGAAAGCCATGAATCTCCACGCATGATAGCTCATTTTTGAGAACACTTTTTTAAAATAATTTCCGTATTACAAGTTTATTATTTTTCCTGGAAACTTGGTCACATATAATGAAACAATGCGAAGGCTTTCAATTTTAGGATTTTTTTTGAATTTTTTATGCCCGTTTCAAAATGCGGTCAAAACAGCGGGCTTCACCGTTATTAGCTAGTGGTTGAATCTTGGAAAACTTTTGATGTTTCTATGATTAAACAGATACTTATGTACCTAGAAATGATTTTTGGAAAAAATAAAGAGGAAACTATGAGGCAACTGCAGTTCAAATTTGACTCGCTTCCAGCTTAATCGGTGGGAATTTGTCTTTTTCACCAGAGGTGGATCAAAACTTTTTACACCCAACCATTTGGTCAATTGTGCATTAAATATGGCCTAATTTTGCAAGAATTATTTGGTAGGTCCTTCACAAAAAAACCTCATTTCGGGCACTCGAAAAATGGAAAATGGCTCTTTTGTGCAATGAAAGTGAAAACTCGCCAAATCAACATTGTTTGCCGTTCCAATATGCACCCGTGTGCACAATATGAGATCATTTGAACAAACTATGCCATGAATGTGGCCATAAGATTGATCATTTGGCTTGAAAGCCATGAATCTCCACGCATGATAGCTCATTTTTTAGAACACTTTTTAAAAATAATTTCCGTATTACAAGTTTATTATTTTTCCTGGAAACTTGGTCACATATAACGACACAATGCGAAGGTTTTCCAATTTTTTGATTTTTTTTGAAGTTTTTATGCCCGTTTCAAAATGCGGTCAAAACGGCGGGCTTGACCGTTCCGAGCTAGTGGTTGAATCTTGGAAAACTTTTGATGTTTCTATGATTAAATAGATACTTATGTACCTAGAAATGATTTTTGGAAAAAAATGAAGAACAAACTATGAGGCAACTCCAGTTCAAATTTGACCCGCTTCCAACTTAATCGGCGGGAATTTGTCTTTTTCACCAGAGGTGGATCAAAACTTTTTACACCCAACCATTTCGTCAATTGTGCATTAAATATGGCCTAGTATTTTAGAAAAATGATTTGGTCCAATTTTTCAAGAATTATTTGGTAGGTCCTTCACAAAAAACCCCTCATTTCGGGCACTCGAAAAAGGGAAAATGGCTCTTTTGTGCAATGAAAGTGAAAACTCCCCAAATCAACATTTTTTGCCATTCCAATATGCACCCTTGTGCACAATATGAGATCATTTGAACAAACTATGCCATGAATGTGGCCATAAGATTGATCATTTGGCTTGAAAGCCATGAATCTCCACGCATGATAGCTCATTTTTGAGAACACTTTTTTCAAATAATTTTCGTATTACAAGCTTATTATTTTTCCTGGAAACTTGGTCACATATAATGACACGATGCGAAGGTTTTCCAATTTTTTGATTTTTTTTGAATTTTTTATGCCCGTTTCAAAATGCGGTCAAAACAGCGGGCTTGACCGTTCCTAGCTAGTGGTTGAATCTTGGAAATATTTAGATGTTTCTATGATTAAATAGATACTTATGTACCTAGAAATGATTTTTGGAAAAAATAAAGAGCAAACTGTGAGGCAACTATAGTTCAAATTTGACCCGCTTCCAGCTTAATCGGCGGGAATTTGTCTTTTTCACCAGAGGTGGATCAAAACTTTTTACACCCAACCATTTGGTCAATTGTGCCTTAAATATGGCCTAATTTTGCAAGAATTATTTGGTAGGTCCTTCACAAAAAAACATCATTTCGGGCACTCGAAAAATGGAAAATGGCTCTTTTGTGCAATGAAAGTGAAAACTCCCCAAATCAACATTGTTTGCCATTCCAATATGCACCGTTGTGCACAATATGAGATCATTTGAACAAACTATGCCATGAATGTAGCCATAAGATTGATCATTTGGCTTGAAAGCCATGAATCTCTACGCATGATAGCTCATTTTTTAGAACACTTTTTTAAAATAATTTCCATATTACAAGTTTATTATTTTTCCTGGAAACTTGGTCACATATAATGACACAATGCGAAGGTTTTCCAATTTTTTGATTTTTTTTGAATTTTTATGCCTGTTTCAAAATGCGGTCAAAACGGCGGGCTTGACCGTTCCTAGCTAGTGGTTGAATCTTGGAAATATTTTGATGTTTCTATGATTAAATAGATACTTATGTACCTAGAAATGATTTTTGGAAAAAATAAAGAGCAAACTATGAGGCAACTGCAGTTCAAATTTGACCCGCTTCCAGCTTAATCAGCGGGAATTTGTCTTTTTCACCAGAGGTGGATCAAAACTTTTTACACCTAACCATTTGGTCAATTGTTCATTAAATATGGCCTAATTTTGCAAGAATTATTTGGTAGGTCCTTCACAAAAAAACCCTTATTTCAGGCACTCGAAAAATGGAAAATGGCTCTTTTGTACAATGACAGTGAAAACTCCCCAAATAAACATTGTTTGCCATTCCAATATGCACCCTTGTGCACAATATAAGATCATTTGAACAAACTATGCCATGAATGTGGCCATAAGATTGATCATTTGGCTTGAAAGCCATGAATCTCCATGAATGATAACTCATTTTCTAGAACACTTTTTTAAAATAATTTCCGTATTACAAGTTTATTATTTTTCCTGGAAACTTGGTCACATATAATGACACAATGCGAAGGTTTTCCAATTTTTCGATTTTTTGAAGTTTTTATGCCCGTTTCAAAATGCGGTCAAAACGGCGGGCTTGACCGTTCCTAGCTAGTGGTTGAATCTTGGAAAACTTTTGATGTTTCTATGATTAAATAGATACTTATGTACCTAGAAATGATTTTTGGAAAAAATAAAGAGCAAACTATGAGGCAACTGCAGTTCAAATTTGACACGCTTCCAACTTAATCGGCGAGAATTTGTCTTTTTCACCAGAGGTGGATCAAAACTTTTTACACCCAACCATTTCATCAATTGTGCATTAAATATGGCCTAGTATTTTAGAAAAATGATTTGGTCCAATTTTTCAAGAATTATTTGGTAGGTCCTTCACAAAAAACCCCTCATTTCGGGCACTCGAAAAAGGGAAAATGGCTCTTTTGTGCAATGAAAGTGAAAACTCCCCAAGTCAACATTGTTTGCCAATCAAATATGCACCCTTGTGCACAATATGAGATCATTTGAACAAACTATGCTATGAATGTGGCCATAAGATTGATCATTTGGCTTGAAAGCCATGAATCTCCACGCATGATAGCTCATTTTTGAGAACACTTTTTAAAAATAATTTCCGTATTAAAAGTTTATTATTTTTCCTGGAAACTTGGTCACATATAATGAAACAATGCGAAGGATTTCAATTTTAGGATTTTTTTTGAATTTTTTATGCCCGTTTCAAAATGCGGTCAAAACGGCGAGCTTCACCGTTCTTAGCTAGTGGTTGAATCTTGGAAAACTTTTGATGTTTCTATCATTAAATAGATACTTATGTACCTAGAAATGATTTTTGGAAAAAATAAAGAGCAAACTATGAGGCAACTGTAGTTGAAATTTGACCCGCTTCCAGCTTAATCGGTGGGAATTTGTCTTTTTCACCAGAGGTGGATCAAAACTTTTTAAACCCAACCATTTGGTCAATTGTGCATTAAATATGGCCTAATTTTGCAAGAATTATTTGGTAGGTCCTTCACAAAAAAAACCTCATTTCGGGCAATCGAAAAAATGGAAAATGGCTCTTTTGTGCAATGAAAGTGAAAACTCCCCAAATCAACATTGTTTGCCATTCCAATATGCACCCTTGTGCACAATATGAGATCATTTGAATAAACTATGCCATGAATGTGGCCATAAGATTGATCATTTGGCTTGAAAGCCATGAATCTCCACGCATGATAGCTCATTTTTTAGAACACTTTTTAAAAATAATTTCCGTATTACAAGTTTATTATTTTTCCTGGAAACTTGGTCACATATAACGACACAATGCGAAGGTTTTCCAATTTTTTGATTTTTTTTGAATTTTTTATGCCCGTTTCAAAATGCGTCAAAACGGCGGGCTTGACCGTTCCTAGCTAGTGGTTGAATCTTGGAAATCTTTTGATGTTTCTATGATTAAATAGATACTTATGTACCTAGAAATGATTTTTGGAAAAAATAAAGAGCAAACTATGAGGCAACTGCAGTTCAAATTTGACACGCTTCCAACTTAATCGGCGGGAATTTGTCTTTTTCACCAGAGGCGGATCAAAACTTTTTACACCCAACCATGTCGTCAATTGTGCATTAAATATGGCCTAGTATTTTAGAAAAATGATTTGGTCTAATTTTTCAAGAATTATTTGGTAGGTCCTTCACAAAAAACCCCTCATTTCGGGCACTCGAAAAAGGGAAAATGGCTCTTTTGTGCAATGAAAGTGAAAACTCCCCAAATCAACATTGTTTGCCATTCCAATATGCACCCTTGTGCACAATATGAGATCATTTGAACAAACTATGACATGAATGTGGCCATAAGATTGATCATTTGGCTTGAAAGCTATGAATCTCCACGCATGATAGCTCATTTTTGAGAACACTTTTTAAAAATAATTTCCGTATTACAAGTTTATTATTTTTCCTGGAAACTTGGTCACATATAATGACACAATGTGAAGGTTTTCCAATTTTTTGATTTTTTTTGAAGTTTTTATACCCGCTTCAAAATGCGGTCAAAACGGCGGGCTTGACCGTTCCTAGCTAGTGGTTGAATCTTGGAAAACTTTTGATGTTTCTATGATTAAATAGATACTTATGTACCTAGAAATGATTTTTGGAAAAAATAAAGAGAAAACTATGAGGCAACTGCAGTTCAAATTTGACCCGCTTCCAACTTAATTGACGGGAATTTGTCTTTTTCACCAGAGGTGGATCAAAACTTTTTACACCCAACCATTTCATCAATTGTGCATTAAATATGGCCTAGTATTTTAGAAAAATGATTTGGTCCAATTTTTCAAGAATTATTTGGTAGGTCCTTCACAAAAAACCCCTCATTTCGGGCACTTGAAAAAGGGAAAATGGCTCTTTTGTGCAATGAAAGTGAAAACTCCCCAAATCAACATTGTTTTCCATTCCAATATGCACCCTTGTGCACAATACGAGATCATTTGAACAAACTATGCCATGAATGTGGCCATAAGATTGATCATTTGGATTGAAAGCCATGAATTTCCATGCATGATAGCTCATTTTTGAGAACACTTTTTTAAAATAATTTCCGTATTACAAGTTTATTATTTTTCCTGGAAACTTGGTCACATATAATGACACAATGCGAAGGTTTTCCAATTTTAGGATTTTTTTGAATTTTTTATGCCCGTTTCAAAATGCGGTCAAAACGACGGGCTTCACCGTTCTTAGCTAGTGGTTGAATCTTGGAAAACTTTTGATGTTTCTATGATTAAATAGATACTTATGTACCTAGAAATGATTTTTGCAAAAAATAAAGAGCAAACTATGAGGCAACTGCAGTTCAAATTTGATCCGCTTCCAGCATAATCGGCGGGAATTTGTCTTTTTCACCAGAGGTGGATCAAAACTTTTTACACCCAACCATTTGGTCAATTGTGCATTAAATATGGCCTAATTTTGCAAGAATTATTTGGTAGGTCCTTCACAAAAAAACCTCATTTCGGGCACTCAAAAAATGGAAAATGGCTATTTTGTGCAATGAAAGTGAAAACTCCCAAAATCAACATTGTTTGCCATTCCAATATGCACCCTGGTGCACAATATGAGATCATTTGAACAAACTATGCCATGAATGTGGCCATAGGATTGATCATTTGGCTTGAAAGCGATGAATCTCCACGCATGATAGCTCATTTTTTAGAACACTTTTTAAAAATAATTTCCGTATTACAAGTTTATTATTTTTCCTGGAAACTTGGTCACATATAACGACACAATGCGAAGGTTTTCCAATTTTTTGATTTTTTTTGAATTTTTTATGCCCGTTTCAAAATGCGTCAAAACGGCGGGCTTGACCGTTCCTAGCTAGTGGTTGAATCTTGGGAATCTTTTGATGTTTCTATGATTAAATAGATACTTATGTACCTAGAAATGATTTTTGGAAAAAATAAAGAGCAAACTATGAGGCAACTGCAGTTCAAATTTGACACGCTTCCAACTTAATCGGCGGGAATTTGTCTTTTTCACCAGAGGCGGATCAAAACTTTTTACACCCAACCATGTTGTCAATTGTGCATTAAATATGGCCTAGTATTTTAGAAAAATGATTTGGTCTAATTTTTCAAGAATTATTTGGTAGGTCCTTCACAAAAAACCCCTCATTTCGGGCACTCGAAAAAGGGAAAATGGCTCTTTTGTGCAATGAAAGTGAAAACTCCCCAAATCAACATTGTTTGCCATTCCAATATGCACCCTTGTGCACAATATGAGATCATTTGAACAAACTATGACATGAATGTGGCCATAAGATTGATCATTTGGCTTGAAAGCTATGAATCTCCACGCATGATAGCTCATTTTTGAGAACACTTTTTAAAAATAATTTCCGTATTACAAGTTTATTATTTTTCCTGGAAACTTGGTCACATATAATGACACAATGTGAAGGTTTTCCAATTTTTTGATTTTTTTTGAAGTTTTTATACCCGCTTCAAAATGCGGTCAAAACGGCGGGCTTGACCGTTCCTAGCTAGTGGTTGAATCTTGGAAAACTTTTGATGTTTCTATGATTAAATAGATACTTATGTACCTAGAAATGATTTTTGGAAAAAATAAAGAGAAAACTATGAGGCAACTGCAGTTCAAATTTGACCCGCTTCCAACTTAATTGACGGGAATTTGTCTTTTTCACCAGAGGTGGATCAAAACTTTTTACACCCAACCATTTCATCAATTGTGCATTAAATATGGCCTAGTGTTTTAGAAAAATGATTTGGTCCAATTTTTCAAGAATTATTTGGTAGGTCCTTCACAAAAAACCCCTCATTTCGGGCACTTGAAAAAGGGAAAATGGCTCTTTTGTGCAATGAAAGTGAAAACTCCCCAAATCAACATTGTTTTCCATTCCAATATGCACCCTTGTGCACAATACGAGATCATTTGAACAAACTATGCCATGAATGTGGCCATAAGATTGATCATTTGGATTGAAAGCCATGAATTTCCATGCATGATAGCTCATTTTTGAGAACACTTTTTTAAAATAATTTCCGTATTACAAGTTTATTATTTTTCCTGGAAACTTGGTCACATATAATGACACAATGCGAAGGTTTTCCAATTTTAGGATTTTTTTGAATTTTTTATGCCCGTTTCAAAATGCGGTCAAAACGACGGGCTTCACCGTTCTTAGCTAGTGGTTGAATCTTGGAAAACTTTTGATGTTTCTATGATTAAATAGATACTTATGTACCTAGAAATGATTTTTGGAAAAAATAAAGAGCAAACTATGAGGCAACCGCAGTTCAAATTTGATCCGCTTCCAGCTTAATCGGCGGGAATTTGTCTTTTTCACCAGAGGTGGATCAAAACTTTTTACACCCAACCATTTGGTCAATTGTGCATTAAATATGGCCTAATTTTGCAAGAATTATTTGGTAGGTCCTTCGCAAAAAAACCTCATTTTGGGCACTCGAAAAATGGAAAATGGCTATTTTGTGCAATGAAAGTGAAAACTCCCAAAATCAACATTGTTTGCCATTCCAATATGCACCCTTGTGCACAATACGAGATCATTTGAACAAACTATGCCATGAATGTGGCCATAAGATTGATCATTTGGATTGAAAGCCATGAATTTCCATGCATGATAGCTCATTTTTGAGAACACTTTTTTAAAATAATTTCTGTATTACAAGTTTATTATTTTTCCTGGAAACTTGGTCACATATAATGACACAATGCGAAGGTTTTCCAATTTTAGGATTTTTTTGAAGTTTTTATGCCCGTTTCACAATGCGGTCAAAACGACGGGCTTCACCGTTCTTAGCTAGTGGTTGAATCTTGGAAAACTTTTGATGTTTGTATGATTAAATAGATACTTATGTACCTAGAAATGATTTTTGGAAAAAATAAAGAGCAAACTATGAGGCAACTGCAGTTCAAATTTGAGCCGCTTCCAGCTTAATCGGCGGGAATTTGTCTTTTTCACCAGAGGTGGATCAAAACTTTTTACACCCAACCATTTGGTCAATTGTGCATTAAATATGGCCTAATTTTGCAAGAATTATTTGGTAGGTCCTTCACAAAAAACCTCATTTCGGGCACTCGAAAAATGGAAAATGGCTCTTTTGTGCAATGAAAGTGAAAACTCCCAAAATCAACATTGTTTGCCATTCCAATATGCACCCTGGTGCACAATATGAGATCATTTGAACAAACTATGCCATGAATGTGGCCATAAGATTGATCATTTGGCTTGAAAGCAATGAATCTCCACGCATGATAGCTCATTTTTTAGAACACTTTTTTAAAATAATTTCCGTATTACAAGTTTATTATTTTTCCTGGAAACTTGGTCATATATAATGACATAATGCGAAGGTTTTCCAATTTTTTGATGTTTTTTGAAGTTTTTATGCCCGTTTCAAAATGTGGTCAAAACGGCGGGCTTGACCGTTCCTAGCTAGTGGTTGAATCTTGGAAAACTTCTGATGTTTCTATGATTAAATAGATACTTATGTACCTAGAAATGATTTTTGGAAAAAATAAAGAGAAAACTATGAGGCAACTGCAGTTCAAATTTGACCCGCTTCCAACTTAATCGGCGGGAATTTGTCTTTTTCACCAGAGGTGGATCAAAACTTTTTGCACCCAACCATTTCGTCAATTGTGCATTAAATATGGCCTAGTATTTTAGAAAAATGATTTGGTCCAATTTTTCAAGAATTATTTGGTAGGTCCTTCACAAAAAACCCCTCATTTCGGGCACTCGAAAAAGGGAAAATTGCTCTTTTGTGCAATGAAAGTGAAAACTCCCCAAATCAACATTGTTTGCCATTCCAATATGCACCCTTGTGCACAATATGAGATCATTTGAACAAACTATGCCATGAATGTGGCCATAAGATTGATCATTTGGCTTGAAAGCCATGAATTTCCACGCATGATTGCTCATTTTTGAGAACACTTTTTTAAAATAATTTCTGTATTACAAGTTTATTATTTTTCCTGGAAACTTGGTCACATATAATGACACAATGCGAAGGTTTTCCAATTTTAGGATTTTTTTTGAATTTTTTATACCCGTTTCAAAATGCGGTCAAAACGACGGGCTTCACCGTTCTTAGCTAGTGGTTGAATCTTGGAAAACTTTTGATGTTTCTATGATTAAATAGATACTTATGTACCTAGAAATGATTTTTGGAAAAAAATAAAGAGCAAACTATGAGGCAACTGCAGTTCAAATTTGATCCGCTTCCAGCTTAATCGGTGGGAATTTGTCTTTTTCACCAGAGGTGGATCAAAACTTTTTACACCCAACCATTTGGTCAATTGTGCATGAAATATGGCCTAATTTTGCAAGAATTATTTGGTAGGTCCTTCACAAAAAAACCTCATTTCGCGCACTCGAAAAATGGAAAATGGCTCTTTTGTGCAATGAAAGTGAAAACTCCCCAAATCAACATTGTTTGCCATTCCAATATGCACCCTGGTGCACAATATGAGATCATTTGAACAAACTATGCCATGAATGTGGCCATAAGATTGATCATTTGGCTTGAAAGCCATGAATCTCCACGCATGATAGCTCATTTTTTAGAAAACTTTTTTAAAATAATTTCCGTATTACAAGTTTATTATTTTTCCTAGAAACTTGGTCACATATAATGACAAAATGTGAAGGTTTTCCAATGTTTTGATTTTTTTGAAGTTTTTATGCCCGTTTCAAAATGCGGTCAAAACGACGGGCTTGACCGTTCCTAGCTAGTGGTTGAATCTTGGAAAATTTTTGATGTTTCTATGATTAAATAGATACTTATGTACCTAGAAATGATTTTTGGAAAAAATAAAGAGAAAACTATGAGGCAACTGCAGTTCAAATTTGACCCGCTTCCAACTTAATCGGCGGGAATTTGTCTTTTCACCAGAGGTGGATCAAAACTTTTTACACCCAACCATTTCATCAATTGTGCATTAAATATGGCCTAGTATTTTAGAAAAATGATTTGGTCCAATTTTTCAAGAATTATTTGGTAGGTCCTTCACAAAAAACCCCTCATTTCGGGCACTCGAAAAAGGGAAATGGCTCTTTTATGCAATGAAAGTGAAAACTCCCCAAATCAACATTGTTTGCCATTCCAATATGCACCCTTGTGCACAATATGAGATAATTTGAACAAACTATGACATGAATGTGGCCATAAGATTGATCATTTGGCTTGAAAGCCATGAATTTCCACGCATGATAGCTCATTTTTGAGAACACTTTTTTAAAATAATTTCCATATTACAAGTTTATTATTTTTCCTGGAAACTTGGTCACATATAATGACACAATGCGAAGGTTTTCCAATTTTAGGATTTTTTTTTGAATTTTTTATGCCCGTTTCAAAATGCGGTCAAAACGACGGGCTTCACCGTTCTTAGCTAGTGGTTGAATCTTGGAAAACTTTTGATGTTTCTATGATTAAATAGATACTTATGTACCTAGAAATGATTTTTGGAAAAAATAAAGAGAAAACTATGAGGCAACTGCAGTTCAAATTTGATCCGCTTCCAGCTTAATCGGCGGGAATTTGTCTTTTTCACCAGAGGTGGATCAAAACTTTTTACACCCAACCATTTGGTCAATTGTGCATTAAATATGGCCTAATTTTGCAAGAATTATTTGGTAGGTCCTTCACAAAAAAACCTCATTTCGGGCACTCGAAAAATGGAAAATGGCTATTTTGTGCAATGAAAGTGAAAACTCCCAAAATCAACATTGTTTTCCATTCCAATATGCACCCTGGTGCACAATATGAGATCATTTGAACAAACTATGCCATGAATGTGGCCATAAGATTGATCATTTGGCTTGAAAGCCATGAATCTCCACGCATGATAGCTCATTTTTTAGAAAACTTTTTTAAAATAATTTCCGTATTACAAGTTTATTATTTTTCCTGGAAACTTGGTCACATATAATGACAAAATGCGAAGGTTTTCCAATGTTTTGATTTTTTTGAAGTTTTTATGCCCGTTTGAAAATGCGGTCAAAACGGCGGGCTTGACCGTTCCTAGCTAGTGGTTGAATCTTGGAAAACTTTTGATGTATCTATGATTAAATAGATACTTATGTACCTAGAAATGATTTTTGGAAAAAATAAAGAGAAAACTATGAGGCAACTGCAGTTCAAATTTGATCCGCTTCCAGCTTAATCGGCGGGAATTTATCTTTTTCACCAGAGGTGGATCAAAACTTTTTACACCCAACCATTTGGTCAATTGTGCATTAAATATGGCCTAATTTTGCAAGAATTATTTGGTAGGTCCTTCACAAAAAAACCTCATTTCGGGCACTCGAAAAATGGAAAATGGCTATTTTGTGCAATGAAAGTGAAAACTCCCAAAATCAACATTGTTTGCCATTCCAATATGCACCCTGGTGCACAATATGAGATCATTTGAACAAACTATGCCATGAATGTGGCCATAAGATTGATCATTTGGCTTGAAAGCGATGAATCTCCACGCATGATAGCTCATTTTTTAGAACACTTTTTTAAAATAATTTCCGTATTACAAGTTTATTATTTTTCCTAGAAACTTGGTCACATATAATGACACAACGCGAAGGTTTTCCAATTTTTTGATGTTTTTTGAAGTTTTTATGCCCGTTTCAAAATGTGGTCAAAACGACGGGCTTGACCGTTCCTAGCTAGTGGTTGAATCTTGGAAAACTTTTGATGTTTCTATGATTAAATAGATACTTATGTACCTAAAAATGATTTTTGGAAAAAATAAAGAGAAAACTATGAGGCAACTGCAGTTCAAATTTCACCCGCTTCCAACTTAATCGGCGGGAATTTGTCTTTTTCACCAGAGGTGGATCAAAACTTTTTACACCCAACCATTTCGTCAATTGTGCATTAAATATGGCCTAGTATTTTAGAAAAATGATTTGGTCCAATTTTTCAAGAATTATTTGGTAGGTCCTTCACAAAAAACCCCTCATTTCGGGCACTCGAAAAAAGGAAAATGGCTCTTTTGTGCAATGAAAGTGAAAACTCCCCAAATCAACATTGTTTGCCATTCCAATATGCACCCTTGTGCACAATATGAGATCATTTGAACAAACTATGCCATGAATGTGGCCATAAGATTGATCATTTGGCTTGAAAGCCATGAATTTCCACGCATGATAGCTCATTTTTGAGAACACTTTTTTAAAATAATTTCCGTATTACAAGTTTATTATTTTTCCTGGAAACTTGGTCACATATAATGACACAATGCGAAGGTTTTCCAATTTTAGGATTTTTTCTGAATTTTTTATGCCCGTTTCAAAATGCGGTCAAAACGACGGGCTTCACCGTTCTTAGCTAGTGGTTGAATCTTGGAAAACTTTTGATGTTTCTAGGATTAAATAGATAGTTATGTACCTAGAAATGATTTTTGGAAAAAAATAAAGAGCAAACTATGAGGCAACTGTAGTTCAAATTTGATCCACTTCCAGCTTAATCGGTGGGAATTTGTCTTTTTCACCAGAGGTGGATCAAAACTTTTTACACCCAACCATTTGGTCAATTGTGCATTAAATATGGCCTAATTTTGCAAGAATTATTTGGTAGGTCCTTCACAAAAAAACCTCATTTCGGGCACTCGAAAAATGGAAAATGGCTCTTTTGTGCAATGAAAGTGAAAACTCCCCAAATCAACATTGTTTGCCATTCCAATATGCACCCAGGTGCACAATATGAGATCATTTGAACAAACTATGCCATGAATGTGGCCATAAGATTGATCATTTGGCTTGAAAGCCATGAATCTCCACGCATGATAGCTCATTTTTTTAGAAAACTTTTTAAAAATAATTTCCATATTACAAGTTTATTATTTTTCCTGGAAACTTGGTCACATATAATGACAAAATGCGAAGGTTTTCCAATGTTTTGATTTTTTTTGAAGTTTTTATGCCCGTTTCAAAATGCGGTCAAAACGGCGGGCTTGACCGTTCCTAGCTAGTGGTTGAATCTTGGAAAACTTTTGATGTATCTATGATTAAATAGATACTTATGTACCTAGAAATGATTTTTGGAAAAAATAAAGAGAAAACTATGAGGCAACTGCAGTTCAAATTTGATCCGCTTCCAGCTTAATCGGCGGGAATTTGTCTTTTTCTCCAGAGGTGGATCAAAACTTTTTACACCCAACCATTTGGTCAATTGTGCATTAAATATGGCCTAATTTTGCAAGAATTATTTGGTAGGTCCTTCACAAAAAAACCTCATTTCGGGCACTCGAAAAATGGAAAATGGCTATTTTGTGCAATGAAAGTGAAAACTCCCAAAATCAACATTGTTTGCCATTCCAATATGCACCCTGGTGCACAATATGAGATCATTTGAACAAACTATGCCATGAATGTGGCCATAAGATTGATCATTTGGCTTGAAAGCGATGAATCTCCACGCATGATAGCTCATTTTTTAGAACACTTTTTTAAAATAATTTCCGTATTACAAGTTTATTATTTTCCCTACAAACTTGGTCACATATAATGACACAACGCGAAGGTTTTCCAATTTTTTGATGTTTTTTGAAGTTTTTATGCCCGTTTCAAAATGTGGTCAAAACGGCGGGCTTGACCGTTCCTAGCTAGTGGTTGAATCTTGGAAAACTTTTGATGTTTCTATGATTAAATAGATACTTATGTACCTAGAAATGATTTTTGGAAAAAATAAAGAGAAAACTATGAGGCAACTGCAGTTCAAATTTGACCCGCTTCCAACTTAATCGGCGGGAATTTGTCTTTTTCACCAGAGGTGGATCAAAACTTTTTACACCCAACCATTTCGTCAATTGTGCATTAAATATGGCCTAGTATTTTAGAAAAATGATTTGGTCCAATTTTTCAAGAATTATTTGGTAGGTCCTTCACAAAAACCCCCTCATTTCGGGCACTCGAAAAAGGGAAAATGGCTCTTTTATGCAATGAAAGTGAAAACTCCCCAAATCAACATTGTTTGCCATTCCAATATGCACCCTTGTGCACAATATGAGATCATTTGAACAAACTATGACATGAATGTGGCCATAAGATTGATCATTTGGCTTGAAAGCCATGAATTTCCACGCATGATAACTCATTTTTGAGAACACTTTTTTAAAATAATTTCCGTATTACAAGTTTATTATTTTTCCTGGAAACTTGGTCACATATAATGACACAATGCGAAGGTTTTCCAATTTTAGGATTTTTTTTTAATTTTTTATGCCCGTTTCAAAATGCGGTCAAAACGACGGGCTTCACCGTTCCTAGCTAGTGGTTGAATCTTGGAAAACTTTTGATGTATCTATGATTAAATAGATACTTATGTACCTAGAAATGATTTTTGGAAAAAATAAAGAGAAAACTATGAGGCAACTGCAGTTCAAATTTGATCCGCTTCCAGCTTAATCAGCGGGAATTTGTCTTTTTCTCCAGAGGTGGATCAAAACTTTTTACACCCAACCATTTGGTCAATTGTGCATTAAATATGGCCTAATTTTGCAAGAATTATTTGGTAGGTCCTTCACAAAAAAACCTCATTTCGGGCACTCGAAAAATGGAAAATGGCTATTTTGTGCAATGAAAGTGAAAACTCCCAAAATCAACATTGTTTGCCATTCCAATATGCACCCTGGTGCACAATATGAGATCATTTGAACAAACTATGCCATGAATGTGGCCATAAGATTGATCATTTGGCATGAAAGCGATGAATCTCCACGCATGATAGCTCATTTTTTAGAACACTTTTTTAAAATAATTTCCGTATTACAAGTTTATTATTTTTCCTAGAAACTTGGTCACATATAATGACACAACGCGAAGGTTTTCCAATTTTTTGATGTTTTTTTGAAGTTTTTATGCCCGTTTCAAAATGTGGTCAAAACGGCGGGCTTGACCGTTCCTAGCTAGTGGTTGAATCTTGGAAAACTTTTGATGTTTCTATGATTAAATAGATACTTATGTACCTAGAAATGATTTTTGGAAAAAATAAAGAGAAAACTATGAGGCAACTGCAGTTCAAATTTGACCCGCTTCCAACTTAATCGGCGGGAATTTGTCTTTTTCACCAGAGGTGGATCAAAACTTTTTACACCCAACCATTTCGTCAATTGTGCATTAAATATGGCCTAGTATTTTATAAAAATGATTTGGTCCAATTTTTCAAGAATTATTTGGTAGGTCCTTCACAAAAAACCCCTCATTTCGGGCACTCGAAAAAGGGAAAATGGCTCTTTTATGCAATGAAAGTGAAAACTCCCCAAATCAACATTGTTTTCCATTCCAATATGCACCCTTGTGCACAATATGAGATCATTTGAACAAACTATGACATGAATGTGGCCATAAGATTGATCATTTGGCTTGAAAGCCATGAATTTCCACGCATGATAACTCATTTTTGAGAACACTTTTTTAAAATAATTTCCGTATGACAAGTTTATTATTTTTCCTGGAAACTTGGTCACATATAATGACACAATGCGAAGGTTTTCCAATTTTAGGATTTTTTTTTGAATTTTTTATGCCCGTTTCAAAATGCGGTCAAAACGACGGGCTTCACCGTTCTTAGCTAGTGGTTGAATCTTGGAAATTTTTTGATGTTTCTATGATTAAATAGATACTTATGTACCTAGAAATGATTTTTGGAAAAAATAAAGAGCAAACTATGAGGCAACTGCAGTTCAAATTTGATCCGCTTCCAGCTTAATCGGCGGGAATTTGTCTTTTTCACCAGAGGTGGATCAAAACTTTTTACACCCAACCATTTGGTTAATTGTGCATTAAATATGGCCTAATTTTGCAAGAATTATTTGGTAGGTCCTTCACAAAAAAACCTCATTTCGGGCACTCGAAAAATGGAGAATGGCTCTTTTGTGCAATGAAAGTGAAATCTCCCAAAATCAACATTGTTTGCCATTCCAATATGCACCCTGGTGCACAATATGAGATCATTTGAACAAACTATGCCATGAATGTGGCCATAAGATTGATCATTTGGCTTGAAAGCGATGAATCTCCACGCATGATAGCTCATTTTTTAGAACACTTTTTTTAAAATAACTTCCGTATTACAAGTTTATTATTTTTCCTGGAAACTTGGTCACATATAATGACACAATGCGAAGGTTTTCCAATTTTTTGATTTTTTTGAAGTTTTTATGCCCGTTTCAAAAAGCGTCAAAACGACGGGCTTGACCGTTCCTAGCTAGTGGTTGAATCTTGGAAAACTTTTGATGTTTCTATGATTAAATAGATACTTATATACCTAGAAATGATTTTTGGAAAAAATAAAGAGAAAACTATGAGGCAACTGCAGTTCAAATTTGATCCGCTTCCAGCTTAATCGGCGGGAATTTGTCTTTTTCACCAGAGGTGGATCAAAACTTTTTACACCCAACCATTTGGTCAATTGTGCATTAAATATGGCCTAATTTTGCAAGAATTATTTGGTAGGTCCTTCACAAAAAAACCTCATTTCGGGCACTCGAAAAATGGAAAATGGCTATTTTGTGCAATGAAAGTGAAAACTCCCAAAATCAACATTGTTTGCCATTCCAATATGCACCCTGGTGCACAATATGAGATCATTTGAACAAACTATGCCATGAATGTGGCCATAAGATTGATCATTTGGCTTGAAAGCGATGAATCTCCACGCATGATAGCTCATTTTTTAGAACACTTTTTTAAAATAATTTCCGTATTACAAGTTTATTATTTTCCCTACAAACTTGGTCACATATAATGACACAACGCGAAGGTTTTCCAATTTTTTGATGTTTTTTGAAGTTTTTATGCCCGTTTCAAAATGTGGTCAAAACGGCGGGCTTGACCGTTCCTAGCTAGTGGTTGAATCTTGGAAAACTTTTGATGTTTCTATGATTAAATAGATACTTATGTACCTAGAAATGATTTTTGGAAAAAATAAAGAGAAAACTATGAGGCAACTGCAGTTCAAATTTGACCCGCTTCCAACTTAATCGGCGGGAATTTGTCTTTTTCACCAGAGGTGGATCAAAACTTTTTACACCCAACCATTTCGTCAATTGTGCATTAAATATGGCCTAGTATTTTAGAAAAATGATTTGGTCCAATTTTTCAAGAATTATTTGGTAGGTCCTTCACAAAAAACCCCTCATTTCGGGCACTCGAAAAAGGGAAAATGGCTCTTTTATGCAATGAAAGTGAAAACTCCCCAAATCAACATTGTTTGCCATTCCAATATGCACCCTTGTGCACAATATGAGATCATTTGAACAAACTATGACATGAATGTGGCCATAAGATTGATCATTTGGCTTGAAAGCCATGAATTTCCACGCATGATAACTCATTTTTGAGAACATTCCGTATTACAAGTTTATTATTTTTCCTGGAAACTTGGTCACATATAATGACACAATGCGAAGGTTTTCCAATTTTAGGATTTTTTTTTAATTTTTTATGCCCGTTTCAAAATGCGGTCAAAACGACGGGCTTCACCGTTCCTAGCTAGTGGTTGAATCTTGGAAAACTTTTGATGTATCTATGATTAAATAGATACTTATGTACCTAGAAATGATTTTTGGAAAAAATAAAGAGAAAACTATGAGGCAACTGCAGTTCAAATTTGATCCGCTTCCAGCTTAATCGGCGGGAATTTGTCTTTTTCTCCAGAGGTGGATCAAAACTTTTTACACCCAACCATTTGGTCAATTGTGCATTAAATATGGCCTAATTTTGCAAGAATTATTTGGTAGGTCCTTCACAAAAAAACCTCATTTCGGGCACTCGAAAAATGGAAAATGGCTATTTTGTGCAATGAAAGTGAAAACTCCCAAAATCAACATTGTTTGCCATTCCAATATGCACCCTGGTGCACAATATGAGATCATTTGAACAAACTATGCCATGAATGTGGCCATAAGATTGATCATTTAGCTTGAAAGCGATGAATCTCCACGCACGATAGCTCATTTTTTAGAACACTTTTTTAAAATAATTTCCGTATTACAAGTTTATTATTTTTCCTAGAAACTTGGTCACATATAATGACACAACGCGAAGGTTTTCCAATTTTTTGATGTTTTTTTGAAGTTTTTATGCCCGTTTCAAAATGTGGTCAAAACGGCGGGCTTGACCGTTCCTAGCTAGTGGTTGAATCTTGGAAAACTTTTGATGTTTCTATGATTAAATAGATACTTATGTACCTAGAAATGATTTTTGGAAAAAATAAAGAGAAAACTATGAGGCAACTGGAGTTCAAATTTGACCCGCTTCCAACTTAATCGGCGGGAATTTGTCTTTTTCACCAGAGGTGGATCAAAACTTTTTACACCCAACCATTTCGTCAATTGTGCATTAAATATGGCCTAGTATTTTATAAAAATGATTTGGTCCAATTTTTCAAGAATTATTTGGTAGGTCCTTCACAAAAAACCCCTCATTTCGGGCACTCGAAAAAGGGAAAATGGCTCTTTTATGCAATGAAAGTGAAAACTCCCCAAATCAACATTGTTTGCCATTCCAATATGCACCCTTGTGCACAATATGAGATCATTTGAACAAACTATGACATGAATGTGGCCATAAGATTGATCATTTGGCTTGAAAGCCATGAATTTCCACGCATGATAACTCATTTTTGAGAACACTTTTTTAAAATAATTTCCGTATGACAAGTTTATTATTTTTCCTGGAAACTTGGTCACATATAATGATACAATGCGAAGGTTTTCCAATTTTAGGATTTTTTTTTGAATTTTTTATGCCCGTTTCAAAATGCGGTCAAAACGACGGGCTTCACCGTTCTTAGCTAGTGGTTGAATCTTGGAAAATTTTTGATGTTTCTATGATTAAATAGATACTTATGTACCTAGAAATGATTTTTGGAAAAAATAAAGAGCAAACTATGAGGCAACTGCAGTTCAAATTTGATCCGCTTCCAGCTTAATCGGCGGGAATTTGTCTTTTTCACCAGAGGTGGATCAAAACTTTTTACACCCAACCATTTGGTCAATTGTGCATTAAATATGGCCTAATTTTGCAAGAATTATTTGGTAGGTCCTTCACAAAAAAACCTCATTTCGGGCACTCGAAAAATGGAGAATGGCTCTTTTGTGCAATGAAAGTGAAAACTCCCAAAATCAACATTGTTTGCCATTCCAATATGCACCCTGGTGCACAATATGAGATCATTTGAACAAACTATGCCATGAATGTGGCCATAAGATTGATCATTTGGCTTGAAAGCGATGAATCTCCACGCATGATAGCTCATTTTTTAGAACACTTTTTTTAAAATAACTTCTGTATTACAAGTTTATTATTTTTCCTGGAAACTTGGTCACATATAATGACACAATGCGAAGGTTTTCCAATTTTTTGATTTTTTTGAAGTTTTTATGCCCGTTTCAAAAAGCGTCAAAATGGCGGGCTTGACCGTTCCTAGCTAGTGGTTGAATCTTGGAAAACTTTTGATGTTTCTATGATTAAATAGATACTTATGTACCTAGAAATGATTTTTGGAAAAAATAAAGAGAAAACTATGAGGCAACTGTAGTTCAAATTTGACCCGCTTCCAACTTAATCGGCGGGAATTTGTCTTTTTCACCAGAGGTGGATCAAAACTTTTTACACCCAACCATTTCATCAGTTGTGCATTAAATATGGCCTAGTATTTTGGAAAAATGATTTGGTCCAATTTTTCAAGAATTATTTGGTAGGTCCTTCACAAAAACCCCCTCATTTCGGGCACTCAAAAAAGGGAAAATGGCTCTTTTATGCAATGAAAGTGAAAACTCCCCAAATCAACATTGTTTGCCATTCCAATATGCACCCTTGTGCACAATATGAGATCATTTGAACAAACTATGACATGAATGTGGCCATAAGATTGATCATTTGGCTTGAAAGCCATGAATCTCCACGCATGATAGCTCATTTTTGAGAACACTTTTTTAAAATAATTTCTGTATTACAAGTTTATTATTTTTCCTGGAAACTTGGTCACATATAATGACACAATGCGAAGGTTTTCCAATTTTTTGATTTTTTTTGAAGTTTTTATACCCGCTTCAAAATGCGGTCAAAACGGCGGGCTTAACCGTTCCTAGCTAGTGGTTGAATCTTGGAAAACTTTTGATGTTTCTATGATTAAATAGATACTTATCTACCTAGAAATGATTTTTGGAAAAAATAAAGAGCAAACTATGAGGCAACTGCAGTTCAAATTTGACCCGCTTCCAACTTAATCGGCGGGAATTTGTCTTTTTCACCAGAGGTGGATCAAAACTTTTTACACCCAACCATTTCATCAATTGTGCATTAAATATGGCCTAGTATTTTAGAAAAATGATTTGTTCCAATTTTTCAAGAATTATTTGGTAGGTCCTTCACAAAAAACCCCTCATTTCGGGCACTCGAAAAAGGGAAAATGGCTCTTTTATGCAATGAAAGTGAAAACTCCCCAAATCAACATTGTTTGCCATTCCAATATGCACCCTTGTGCACAATATGAGATCATTTGAACAAACTATGACATGAATGTGGCCATAAGATTGATCATTTGGCTTGAAAGCCATGAATTTCCACGCATGATAACTCATTTTTGAGAACATTCCGTATTACAAGTTTATTATTTTTCCTGGAAACTTGGTCACATATAATGACACAATGCGAAGGTTTTCCAATTTTAGGATTTTTTTTGAATTTTTTATGCCCGTTTCAAAATGCGGTCAAACCGACAGGCTTCACCGTTCTTAGCTAGTGGTTGAATCTTGGAAAACTTTTGATGTTTCTATGATTAAATAGATATTTATGTACCTAGAAATGATTTTTGGAAAAAATAAAGAGCAAACTATGAGGCAACTGCAGTTCAAATTTGACCCGCTTCCAGCTTAATCGGCGGGAATTTGTCTTTTTCACCAGAGGTGGATCAAAACTTTTTTACACCCAACCATTTGGTCTATTGTGCATTAAATATGGCCTAATTTTGCAAGAATTATTTGGTAGGTCCTTCACAAAAAAAACCTCATTTCGGGCACTCGAAAAATGGAAAATGGCTCTTTTGTGCAGTGAAAGTGAAAACTCCCCAAATCAACATTGTTTGCCATTCCAATATGCCCCTGGTGCACAATATGAGATCATTTGAACAAACTATGCCATGAATGTGGCCATAAGATTGATCATTTGTCTTGAAAGCGATGAATCTCCACGCATGATAGCTCATTTTTTAGAACACTTTTTTAAAATAATTTCCGTATTACAAGTTTATTATTTTTCCTGGAAACTTGGTCACATATAATGACACAATGCGAAGGTTTTCCATTTTTTGATTTTTGTTGAAGTTTTTATGCCCGTTTCAAAATGCGGTCAAAACGGCGGGCTTGACCGTTCCTAGCTAGTGGTTGAATCTTGGAAAACTTTTAATGTTTCTATGATTAAATAGATACTTATGTACCTAGAAATGATTTTTGGAAAAATGAAAGAGAAAACTATGAGGCAACTGCAGTTCAAATTTGACCCGCTTCCAACTTAATCGGTGGGAATTTGTCTTTTTCACCAGAGGTGGATCAAAACTTTTTACACCAAACCATTTCGTCAATTGTGCATTAAATATGGCCTAGTATTTTAGAAAAATGATTTGGTCCAATTTTTCAAGAATTATTTGGTAGGTCCTTCACAAAAAACCCCTCATTATGGGCACTCGAAAAAGGGAAAATGGCTCTTTTGTGCAATGAAAGTGAAAACTCCCCAAATCAACATTGTTTGCCATTCCAATATGCGCCCTTGTGCACAATATAAGATCATTTGAACAAACTATGCCATGAATGTGGCCATAAGATTGATCATTTGGCTTGAAAGCCATGAATCTCCATGAATGATAACTCATTTTCTAGAACACTTTTTTAAAATAATTTCCGTATTACAAGTTTATTATTTTTCCTGGAAACTTGGTCACATATAATGACATGATGCGAAGGTTTTCCAATTTTTTGATTTTTTTGAATTTTTTATGCCCGTTTCAAAATGCGGTCAAAACGGCGGGCTTGACCGTTCCTAGCTAGTGGTTGAATCTTGGAAATCTTTTGATGTTTCTATGATTAAATAGATACTTATGTACCTAGAAATGATTTTTGGAAAAAATAAAGAGCAAACTATGAGGCAACTATAGTTCAAATTTGACCCGCTTCCACCTTAATCGGCGGGAATTTGTCTTTTTCACCAGAGGTGGATCAAAACTTTTTACACCCAACCATTTGGTCAATTGTGCATTAAATATGGCCTAATTTTGCAAGAATTATTTGGTAGGTCCTTCACAAAAAAACCTCATTTCGGGCACTCAAAAAATGGAAAATGTCTCTTTTGTGCAATGAAAGTGAAAACTCCCCAAATCAACATTGTTTGCCATTCCAATATGCACCCTTGTGCACAATATGAGATCATTTGAACAAACTATGCCATGAATGTGGCCATAAGATTGATCATTTGGCTTGAAAGCCATGAATCTCCACGCATGATAGCTCATTTTTTAGAACACTTTTTTAAAATAATTTCCATATTACAAGTTTATTATTTTTCCTGGAAACTTGGTCACATATAATGACACAATGCGAAGGTTTTCCATTTTTTTGATTTTTTGAAGTTTTTATGCCCGTTTCAAAATGCGGTCAAAACAGCGGGCTTGACCGTTCCTAGCTAGTGGTTGAATCTTGGAAATCTTTTGATGTTTCTATGATTAAATAGATACTTATGTACCTAGAAATGATTTTTGGAAAAAATAAAGAGCAAACTATGAGGCAACTGCAGTTCAAATTTGACACGCTTCCAACTAAATCGGCGGGAATTTGTCTTTTTCACCAGAGGTGGATCAAAACTTTTTACACCCAACCATTTCGTCAATTGTGCATTAAATATGGCCTAGTATTTTAGAAAAATGATTTGGTCCAATTTTTCAAGAATTATTTGGTAGGTCCTTCACAAAACCCCCCTCATTTCGGGCACTCGAAAAAGGGAAAATGGCTCTTTTGTGCAATGAAAGTGAAAACTCCCCAAATCAACATTGTTTTCCATTCCAATATGCACCCTTGTGCACAATATGAGATCATTTGAACAAACTATGCCATGAATGTGGCCATAAGATTGATCATTTGGCTTGAAAGCCATGAATCTCCACGCATGATAGCTCATTTTTAGAACACTTTTTTAAAATAAATTCCGTATTACAAGTTTATTATTTTTCCTGGAAACTTGGTCACATATAATGACACAATGCGAAGGTTTTCCAATTTTTTATTTTTTTTTGAAGTTTTTATGCCCGTTTCAAAATGCGGTCAAAACGGCGGGCTTGACCGTTCCTAGCTAGTGGTTGAATCTTGGAAAACTTTTGATGTTTCTATGATTAAATAGATACTTATGTACCTAGAAATGATTTTTGGAAAAAATAAAGAGCTAACTATGAGGCAACTGCAGTTCAAATTTGACCCGCTTCCAACTTAATCGGTGATAATTTGTCTTTTTCACCAGAGGTGGATCAAAACTTTTTACACCCAACCATTTCGTCAATTGTGCATTAAATATGGCCTAGTATTTTAGAAAAATGATTTGGTCCAATTTTTCAAGAATTATTTGGTAGGTCCTTCACAAAAAACCCCTCATTATGGGCACTCGAAAAAGGGAAAATGGCTCTTTTGTGCAATGAAAGTGAAAACTCCCCAAATCAACATTGTTTGCCATTCCAATATGCGCCCTTGTGCACAATATAAGATCATTTGAACAAACTATGCCATGAATGTGGCCATAAGATTGATCATTTGGCTTGAAAGCCATGAATCTCCATGAATGATAACTCATTTTCTAGAACACTTTTTTAAAATAATTTCCGTATTACAAGTTTATTATTTTTCCTGGAAACTTGGTCACATATAATGACATGATGCGAAGGTTTTCCAATTTTTTGATTTTTTTGAATTTTTTATGCCCGTTTCAAAATGCGGTCAAAACGGCGGGCTTGACCGTTCCTAGCTAGTGGTTGAATCTTGGAAATCTTTTGATGTTTCTATGATTAAATAGATACTTATGTACCTAGAAATGATTTTTGGAAAAAATAAAGAGCAAACTATGAGGCAACTATAGTTCAAATTTGACCCGCTTCCAACTTAATCGGCGGGAATTTGTCTTTTTCACCAGAGGTGGATCAAAACTTTTTACACCCAACCATTTGGTCAATTGTGCATTAAATATGGCCTAATTTTGCAAGAATTATTTGGTAGGTCCTTCACAAAAAAACCTCATTTCGGGCACTCAAAAAATGGAAAATGTCTCTTTTGTGCAATGAAAGTGAAAACTCCCCAAATCAACATTGTTTGCCATTCCAATATGCACCCTTGTGCACAATATGAGATCATTTGAACAAACTATGCCATGAATGTGGCCATAAGATTGATCATTTGGCTTGAAAGCCATGAATCTCCACGCATGATAGCTCATTTTTTAGAACACTTTTTTAAAATAATTTCCGTATTACAAGTTTATTATTTTTCCTGGAAACTTGATCACATATAATGACACAATGCGAAGGTTTTCCAACTTTTTGATTTTTTTTGAAGTTTTTATACCCGCTTCAAAATGCGGTCAAAACGACGGGCTTGACCGTTCCTAGCTAGTGGTTGAGTCTTGGAAATCTTTTGATGTTTCTATGATTAAATAGATACTTATGTACCTAGAAATGATTTTTGGAAAAAATAAAGAGCAAACTATGAGGCAACTACAGTTCAAATTTGACCTGCTTCCAGCTTAATCAGCGGGAATTTGTCTTTTTCACCAGAGGTGGATCAAACTTTTTACACCCAACCATTTGAACAATTGTGCATTAAATATGGCCTAATTTTGCAAGAATTATTTGGTAGGTCCTTCACAAAAAAACCCTCATTTCAGGCACTCGAAAAATGGAAAATGGCTCTTTTGTGCAATGAAAGTGAAAACTCCCCAAATCAACATTGTTTGCCATTCCAATATGCACCCTTGTGCACAATATGAGATCATTTGAACAAACTATGCCATGAATGTGGCCATAAGATTGATCATTTGGCTTGAAAGCCATGAATCTCCATGCATGATAGCTCATTTTCCAGAACACTTTTTAAAAATAATTTCCGTATTACAAGTTTATTATTTTTCCTGGAAACTTGGTCACATATCATGACATAATTCGAAGGTTTTCCAACTTTTTGATTTTTTTTGAAGTTTTTATACCCGCTTCAAAATGCGGTCAAAACGGCGGGCTTGACCGTTCCTAGCTAGTGGTTGAATCTTGGAAAACTTTTGATGTTTCTATGATTAAATAGATACTTATGTACCTAGAAATGATTTTTGGAAAAAATAAAGAGAAAACTATGAGGCAACTGCAGTTCAAATTTGACCCGCTTCCAACTTAATTGACGGGAATTTGTCTTTTTCACCAGAGGTGGATCAAAACTTTTTACACCCAACCATTTCATCAATTGTGCATTAAATATGGCCTAGTATTTTAGAAAAATGATTTGGTCCAATTTTGCAAGAATTATTTGGTAGGTCCTTCAAAAAAAAACCCTCATTTCAGGCACTCGAAAAATGGAAAGTGGCTCTTTTGTGCAATGAAAGTGAAAACTCCCCAAATCAACATTGTTTGCCATTCCAATATGCACCCTTGTGCACAATATGAGATCATTTGAACAAACTATGCCATGAATGTGGCCATAAGATTGATCATTTGGCTTGAAAGCCATGAATCTCCACGCATGATAGCTCATTTTTGAGAACACTTTTTTAAAATAATTTCCGTATTACAAGTTTATTATTTTTCCTGGAAACTTGGTCACATATAATGACACAATGCGAAGGTTTTCCAATTTTAGGTTTTTTTTTGAATTTTGATGCCCGTTTCAAAATGCGGTCAAAACAACGGGCTTCACCGTTCTTAGCTAGTGGTTGAATCTTGGAAAACTTTTGATGTTTCTATGATTAAATAGATACTTATGTACCTAGAAATGATTTTTGGAAAAAATAAAGAGCAAACTATGAGGCAACTACAGTTCAAATTTGACCCGCTTCTAGCTTAATCGGCGGGAATTTGTCTTTTTCACCAGAGGTGGATCAAAACTTTTTACACCCAACCATTTGGTCAATTGTGCATTAAATATGACCTAATTTTTCAAGAATTATTTGGTAGGTCCTTCACAAAAACCCCCTCATTATGGGCACTCGAAAAAGGGAAAATGGCTCTTTTGTAAAATGAAAGTGAAAACTCCCCAAATCAACATTGTTTGCCATTCCAATATGCACCCAGGTACACAATATGAGATCATTTGAACAAACTATGCCATGAATGTGGCCATAAGATTGGTCATTTGGCTTGAAAGCCATGAATCTCCACGCATGATAGCTCATTTTTTAGAACACTTTTTTAAAATAATTTCCATATTACAAGTTTATTATTTTTCCTGGAAACTTGATCACATATAATGACACAATGCGAAGGTTTTCCATTTTTTTGATTTTTTGAAGTTTTTATGCCCGTTTCAAAATGCGGTCAAAACAGCGGGCTTGACCGTTCCTAGCTAGTGGTTGAATCTTGGAAATCTTTTGATGTTTCTATGATTAAATAGATACTTATGTACCTAGAAATGATTTTTGGAAAAAATAAAGAGCAAACTATGAGGCAACTGCAGTTCAAATTTGACCCGCTTCCAACTAAATCGGCGGGAATTTGTCTTTTTCACCAGAGGTGGATCAAAACTTTTTACACCCAACCATTTCGTCAATTGTGCATTAAATATGGCCTAGTATTTTAGAAAAATGATTTGGTCCAATTTTTCAAGAATTATTTGGTAGGTCCTTCACAAAAACCCCCTCATTTCGGGCACTCGAAAAAGGGAAAATGGCTCTTTTGTGCAATGAAAGTGAAAACTCCCCAAATCAACATTGTTTTCCATTCCAATATGCACCCTTGTGCACAATATGAGATTATTTGAACAAACTATGCCATGAATGTGGCCATAAGATTGATCATTTGGCTTGAAAGCCATGAATCTCCACGCATGATAGCTCATTTTTTAGAACACTTTTTTAAAATAAATTCCGTATTACAAGTTTATTATTTTTCCTGGAAACTTGGTCACATATAATGACACAATGCGAAGGTTTTACAATTTTTTATTTTTTTTTGAAGTTTTTATGCCCGTTTCAAAATGCGGTCAAAACGGCGGGCTTGACCGTTCCTAGCTAGTGGTTGAATCTTGGAAAACTTTTGATGTTTCTATGATTAAATAGATACTTATGTACCTAGAAATGATTTTTGGAAAAAATAAAGAGCTAACTATGAGGCAACTGCAGTTCAAATTTGACCCGCTTCCAACTTAATCGGCGATAATTTGTCTTTTTCACCAGAGGTGGATCAAAACTTTTTACACCCAACCATTTCGTCAATTGTGCATTAAATATGGCCTAGTATTTTAGAAAAATGATTTGGTCCAATTTTTCAAGAATTATTTGGTAGGTCCTTCACAAAAAACCCCTCATTATGGGCACTCGAAAAAGGGAAAATGGCTCTTTTGTGCAATGAAAGTGAAAACTCCCCAAATCAACATTGTTTGCCATTCCAATATGCGCCCTTGTGCACAATATAAGATCATTTGAACAAACTATGCCATGAATGTGGCCATAAGATTGATCATTTGGCTTGAAAGCCATGAATCTCCATGAATGATAACTCATTTTCTAGAACACTTTTTTAAAATAATTTCCGTATTACAAGTTTATTATTTTTCCTGGAAACTTGGTCACATATAATGACATGATGCGAAGGTTTTCCAATTTTTTGATTTTTTTGAATTTTTTATGCCCGTTTCAAAATGCGGTCAAAACGGCGGGCTTGACCGTTCCTAGCTAGTGGTTGAATCTTGGAAATCTTTTGATGTTTCTATGATTAAATAGATACTTATGTACCTAGAAATGATTTTTGGAAAAAATAAAGAGCAAACTATGAGGCAACTATAGTTCAAATTTGACCCGCTTCCAACTTAATCGGCGGGAATTTGTCTTTTTCACCAGAGGTGGATCAAAACTTTTTACACCCAACCATTTGGTCAATTGTGCATTAAATATGGCCTAATTTTGCAAGAATTATTTGGTAGGTCCTTCACAAAAAAACCTCATTTCGGGCACTCAAAAAATGGAAAATGGCTCTTTTGTGCAATGAAAGTGAAAACTCCCCAAATCAACATTGTTTGCCATTCCAATATGCACCCTTGTGCACAATATGAGATCATTTGAACAAACTATGCCATGAATGTGGCCATAAGATTGATCATTTGGCTTGAAAGCCATGAATCTCCACGCATGATAGCTCATTTTTTAGAACACTTTTTTAAAATAATTTCCGTATTACAAGTTTATTATTTTTCCTGGAAACTTGGTCACATATAATGACACAATGCGAAGGTTTTCCAACTTTTTGATTTTTTTTGAAGTTTTTATACCCGCTTCAAAATGCGGTCAAAACGACGGGCTTGACCGTTCCTAGCTAGTGGTTGAATCTTGGAAATCTTTTGATGTTTCTATGATTAAATAGATACTTATGTACCTAGAAATGATTTTTGGAAAAAATAAAGAGCAAACTATGAGGCAACTACAGTTCAAATTTGACCTGCTTCCAGCTTAATCAGCGGGAATTTGTCTTTTTCACCAGAGGTGGATCAAACTTTTTACACCCAACCATTTGAACAATTGTGCATTAAATATGGCCTAATTTTGCAAGAATTATTTGGTAGGTCCTTCACAAAAAAAACCTCATTTCAGGCACTCGAAAAATGGAAAATGGCTCTTTTGTGCAATGAAAGTGAAAACTCCCCAAATCAACATTGTTTGCCATTCCAATATGCACCCTTGTGCACAATATGAGATCATTTGAACAAACTATGCCATGAATGTGGCCATAAGATTGATCATTTGGCTTGAAAGCCATGAATCTCCATGCATGATAGCTCATTTTCCAGAACACTTTTTAAAAATAATTTCCGTATTACAAGTTTATTATTTTTCCTGGAAACTTGGTCACATATCATGACACAATGCGAAGGTTTTCCAACTTTTTGATTTTTTTTGAAGTTTTTATACCCGCTTCAAAATGCGGTCAAAACGGCGGGCTTGACCGTTCCTAGCTAGTGGTTGAATCTTGGAAAACTTTTGATGTTTCTATGATTAAATAGATACTTATGTACCTAGAAATGATTTTTGGAAAAAATAAAGAGCAAACTATGAGGCAACTACAGTTCAAATTTGACCCGCTTCCAACTTAATCGGCGGGAATTTGTCTTTTTCACAGAGGTGGATCAAAACTTTTTACACCCAACCATTTCATCAATTGTGCATTAAATATGGCCTAGTATTTTAGAAAAATGATTTGGTCCAATTTTGCAAGAATTATTTGGTAGGTCCTTCAAAAAAAAACCCTCATTTCAGGCACTCGAAAAATGGGAAGTGGCTCTTTTGTGCAATGAAACTGAAAACTCCCCAAATCAACATTGTTTGCCATTCCAATATGCACCCTTGTGCACAATATGAGATCATTTGAACAAACTATGCCATGAATGTGGCCATAAGATTGATCATTTGGCTTGAAAGCCATGAATCTCCACGCATGATAGCTCATTTTTGAGAACACTTTTTTAAAATAATTTCCGTATTACAAGTTTATTATTTTGCCTGGAAACTTGGTCACATATCATGACACAATGCGAAGGTTTTCCAACTTTTTGATTTTTTTTGAAGTTTTTATACCCGCTTCAAAATGCGGTCAAAACGGCGGGCTTGACCGTTCCTAGCTAGTGGTTGAATCTTGGAAAACTTTTGATGTTTCTATGATTAAATAGATACTTATGTACCTAGAAATGATTTTTGGAAAAAATAAAGAGCAAACTATGAGGCAACTACAGTTCAAATTTGACCCGCTTCCAACTTAATCGGCGGGAATTTGTCTTTTTCACAGAGGTGGATCAAAACTTTTTACACCCAACCATTTCATCAATTGTGCATTAAATATGGCCTAGTATTTTTGAAAAATGATTTGGTCCAATTTTGCAAGAATTATTTGGTAGGTCCTTCAAAAAAAACCCTCATTTCAGGCACTCGAAAAATGGAAAGTGGCTCTTTTGTGCAATGAAAGTGAAAACTCCCCAAATCAACATTGTTTGCCATTCCAATATGCACCCTTGTGCACAATATGAGATCATTTGAACAAACTATGCCATGAATGTGGCCATAAGATTGATCATTTGGCTTGAAAGCCATGAATCTCCATGCATGATAGCTCATTTTCCAGAACACTTTTTAAAAATAATTTCCGTATTACAAGTTTATTATTTTTCCTGGAAACTTGGTCACATATCATGACACAATGCGAAGGTTTTCCAACTTTTTGATTTTTTTTGAAGTTTTTATACCCGCTTCAAAATGCGGTCAAAACGGCGGGCTTGACCGTTCCTAGCTAGTGGTTGAATCTTGGAAAACTTTTGATGTTTCTATGATTAAATAGATACTTATGTACCTAGAAATGATTTTTGGAAAAAATAAAGAGCAAACTATGAGGCAACTACAGTTCAAATTTGACCCGCTTCCAACTTAATCGGCGGGAATTTGTCTTTTTCACAGAGGTGGGTCAAAACTTTTTACACCCAACCATTTCATCAATTGTGCATTAAATATGGCCTAGTATTTTAGAAAAATGATTTGGTCCAATTTTGCAAGAATTATTTGGTAGGTCCTTAAAAAAAAAACCCTCATTTCAGGCACTCGAAAAATGGGAAGTGGCTCTTTTGTGCAATGAAAGTGAAAACTCCCCAAATCAACATTGTTTGCCATTCCAATATGCACCCTTGTGCACAATATGAGATCATTTGAACAAACTATGCCATGAATGTGGCCATAAGATTGATCATTTGGCTTGAAAGCCATGAATCTCCACGCATGATAGCTCATTTTTGAGAACACTTTTTTAAAATAATTTCCGTATTACAAGTTTATTATTTTTCCTGGAAACTTGGTCACATATAATGAAACAATGCGAAGGTTTTCAATTTTAGGATTTTTTTGAATTTTTTATGCCCGTTTCAAAATGCGGTCAAAACGGCGGGCTTCACCGTTCTTAGCTAGTGGTTGAATCTTGGAAAACTTTTGATGTTTCTATGATTAAATAGATACTTATGTACCTAGAAATGATTTTTGGAAAAAATAAAGAGGAAACTATGAGGCAATTGCAGTTCAAATTTGACCCGCTTCCAGCTTAATTGGTGGGATTTTGTCTTTTTCACCAGAGGTGGATCAAAACATTTTACACCCAACCATTTGGTCAATTGTGCATTAAATATGGCCTAATTTTGCAAGAATTAGTTGGTAGTTCCTTCACAAAAAAAACCTCATTTCGGGCACTCGAAAAATGGAAAATGGCTCTTTTGTGCAATGAAAGTGAAAACTCCCCAAATCAAGATTGTTTGCCATTCCAATATGCACCCTTGTGCACAATATGAGATCATTTGAACAAACTATGCCATGAATGTGGCCATAAGATTGATCATTTGGCTTGAAAGCCATGAATCTCCACGCATGATAGCTCATTTTTTAGAACACTTTTTTAAAATAATTTCCGTATTACAAGTTTATTATTTTTCCTGGAAACTTGGTCACATATAATGACACAATGCGAAGGTTTTCCATGACGGCCACTCCCGCCTTCGGGCCGCGGAGGCGGAGCGGGTGATGGCCCTGGCTTTCGATGGAGCTGTGGTGGCAATGGCGGCCGGCAATAGCTGCCGACGGGCACCGGCGGCCGAGCATGTGGTAGGTCTTGTGCACACACCCAACAGGGACGCCACGCGCCCTACACTACGTAGAGGACCGCGGCCTCCGCCGCGGTGTAGCCTCCTAGCTGGAGCTGTTGTCTGATGGCGGCGGAGTGGCTGAGCGAGGACGACAGACCGGTGCCATTGGCGATTGTGGGAGAAGTAGATGAGACAAGCTACTGGGTGAGAGGGGAAAATGCGACACAGGACTTGCCAGCTGATACGTCTCCAATGTATATATATTTTTTGATTGTTCCATGCTATTATATTACCCCTTTTGGATGTTTATGGGCTTTATTTTACACATTTATATCATATTTTGGGACTAACTTACTAACCGAAGGCCCAACCCGTATTACTGTTTTTTGCCTATTTCAGTATTTCGAAGAAAAGGAATATCAAACGGAGTCCAAACGGAATGAAACCTTCGGGAGCGTGATTTTTGGAACGAACGTGATCCATAGGACTTGGAGTGCAAGTCAGGAAGCAGCCGAGGCTCCCACGAGATAGGAGGGCGCGCCCCCTGTCTCATGGGCCCCTCGGGCGGCAACCAACGTACTTCTTCGTCCTATATATACATACGTACCCCAAAAACATCCAGGGGCAGGACGAAACACAATTCCCACCACTGTAACCTTCTGTATCCGCGAGATCTCATCTTGGAGCCTTCGCCGGCACTCTCCCGGAGGGGGGATCGACCACGGAGGGCTTCTACATCAACATCCTTGCCTCTCCGATGAGTTGTGAGTAGTTTACCACAGACCTATGGGTCCATAGTTATTAGCTAGATGGCTTCTTCTCTCTTTTTGGATCTCAATACAATGTTCTCCCCCTCTCTTGTGGAGATCTATTCGATGTAATCTCTTTTTGTAGTGTATTTGTTGAGATCCGATGAATTGTGGGTTTATGATCAAGTTTATCTATGAATAATATTTGAATTGTGGTTTGGCCTACTAGATTGGTCTTTCTTGCCATGGGAGAAGTGCTTAGCTTTGGTTTCAATCTTACGGTGTCCTTACCTAGCGACAGAAAGGGTTGCAAGGCACATATTGTATTGTTGCCATCAAGGATAACAAGATGGGGTTTATATCATATTGCTTGAGTTTATCCCTCGACATCATGTCATCTTGCTTAATGCATTACTCTGTTCTTATGAACTTAATACTCTAGATGCATGCTGGATAGCGGTCGATGTGTGGAGTAATAGTAGTAGATGCATGCAGGAGTCGGTCTACTTGTTAAGGACGTGAGGCCTATATACATGATCATGCCTAGATAACGTCATAATTATTCGCTTTTCTATCAATTGCTCGACAGTAATTTGTTCACCCACCATAATACTTATGCTCTCTAGAGAAGCCTCTAGTGAAACCTATGGCCCCCGGGTCTATCTCCTATCATATTTGCTTCCAATCTACTTTTATTTGCATCTTTATTTTCTGCATCTATATTATAAAATACCAAAAATATATTTATCTTATCATACTATCTCTATCAGATCTCACTTTTGCCAGTGGCCGTGAAGGGATTGACAACACCTTTGTCGCGTTGGTTGCAAGTTATTTATTTGTTTGTGTAGGTTTGTGGGACTTGTTGAGGAGCCTCCTAATGGATTGATACCTTGGTTCTCAAAAACTGAGGGAAATACTTACCCTAGTATTGCTGCATCACCCTCTCCTCTTCTAGGAAAACCAACGCAAGCTCAAGATGTAGCAAGAAGGATTTCTGGCGCCGTTGCCGGGGAGGTCTTCGCTCAAGTCAATACATACCAAGTAGCCATCACAAACTCATCTCCCTCGCATTTACATTATTTGCCATTTGCCTCTCATTTTCCTCTCCCCACTTTACCCTTGCCCTTTTATTCGCCCTCTCTTTCCCAATCTCCTACTCTCTTTTCCGCTTGCCTTTTTCAGTTTGCTTGTGTGTTGGATTACTTGTTGCCATGGCGCAAGATAATACCAAATTGTGTGATTTCTCGAATACCAATAATAATGATTTCCTTAGTACTCCAATTGCTCCTCTTAATGATGTTGAGTCTTGTGAAATCAATACTTCTTTGCTGAATCTTGTTATGAAAGATCAATTCGCCGGCCTTCCTAGTGAAGATGCCGCTACTCGTGTAAACAATTTTTTTGATTTGTGTGATATGCAAAAGAAGAAAGATACGGATAACAATATTTTCAAATCGAAGTTATTTCTGTTTTCACTTAGAGATCGTGCTAAAGTTTGGTTTTCGTCTTTGCCTAAAAAATAGTATTGATTCTTGGAACATGTGCAAAGATGCTTTTATCACTAAGTATTGTCCTCCCGTTAAGATCATCACTCTTAGGAACGATATTATGAATTTTAAACAACTTGATCATGAGCATGTTGCCCAATCTTGGGAAAGAATGAAATTGATGCTTCACAATTGCCCTACTCATGGTTCGAATTTATGGATGATCATACAAAATTTTTATGCCGATTTGAACTTTGCTTCTTGAAATGTCTTAGATTCGGCCGCGGGAGGCACGTTTATGGAAATAACTTTGGGTGATGCTACAAAACTTCTTGATAATATTATGGCTAATTATTCTCAATGGCACACCGAAAGATCTTCTAGTAAAAAAGTGCATGCTATAGAAGAAATCAATGTTTTGAGTGGAAAGATGGATGAACTTATGAAATTGTTTGATACTAAAAACACTCCTTTTGATCCTAATGATATGCCTTTGTCTTCCTTGATTGAGAATAATAATGAATCTATGGATGTGAATTTTGTTGGTAGGAATAATTTTGGAAACAATGCTTATAGAGGAAACTTTGATGCTAGACTGTTCCCTAGTAATTCCTCTAATAATTATGGAAATTCCTACAAGAATTCTTATGGTAATTTCAATAAGATGCCCTCCGATTTTGAGAATAGTGTGAAAGAATTTATGATTTCTCAAAAGAATTTTAACACTTTGCTTGAAGAAAAATTGCTCAAAGTTGATGATTTGGCTAGGAACGTTGATAGACTTTCGCTTGATGTTGATTATCTTAAGATTAGATCTTCTCCTCCTAAGCATGATATCAATGAGTCTCTCAAAGCAATGAGAATTTCCATTGATGAGTGTAAGGAAAGAACCGCTAGATTGCATGCTAAAAAAGATAGCTTTATAAAAGCGTGTTCTTCTAGTTTCCATGAAAATAATGATGAGGATCTTAAAGTTATTGATGCGTCTCCTATTAGATCTATGTTTTGCAATATGAATTTTGATAATTATGGGACTGATGATGAATCAACTTTGCCTAGAAGGCGTCCCAAGAGTTCGGAGTTTTTAGAGCTTGATGCTAATTTTGGTAAAAGTAAGATTGGAGAAGTCACAACTTTAAATAGCGCTGAACCCACTATCTCTGATTTCAAGGAATTTGATTATGATAATTGTTCTTTAGAAGGTTGTATTTCCTTTTTGCAACCCGTTGTTAATTCTCCGCATGCTTATAGTCAAAACAAAGTTTTTACCAAACATATTGTCGATGCCTTGATGCAATCTTTTGATGAAAAACTTAATTTGGAAGTTTCTATACCTAGAAAACTTAATGATGAGTGGGAGCCTACTATAAAGATTAAAATTAAAGATTATGAGTGTTTTGCTTTGTGTGATTTGGGTGCTAGTGTTTCCATGATTCCGAAAACTTTATGTGATATTCTAGGTTTCCATGATCTTGATGTTTGCTCGTTAAATTTGCACCTTGCAGATTCCACCATTAAAAAGCCAATGGGAAGGATAAATGATGTTCTTATTGTTGCAAATAGAAATTTGGTGCCCGTGGATTTTATCGTTCTTGATATAGATTGCAATCTTTCTTGCCCCATTATTCTTGGTAGACCTTTCCTTACAACGATTGGCACGATTATTGATATGAAGGAAGGGAATATTAGATTCCAATTTCCATTAAAGAAAGGCATGGAGCACTTTCCAAGAAAGAAAGTCAAATTACCTTATGAATCTATCATGCGAGCTACTTATGAACCAAGTGCCAAAGATGGCACTCATTAGATCTATCTTCGCTTTTATGCCTAGCTAGGGGCGTTAAACGATAGCGCTAGTTGGTAGGCAACCCAATTTTCTTTGTGTTTTTTTTGTTCCTGTTTAGTAATAAATTTTGCATCTACTTTCTGTTTAGATGTGTTTTCATGTTTTATTTAGTATTTGTGCCAAGTAGAACCTATAGGATAAACTATGATGATAGTTGATTTGATTCTGCTGAAAAACAGAAACTTTGCGCTCACGAGGAAAAATTCAATAAATCACAGAAACGTGATTTTGCATTGATTCTTTTTGATGCTGATCAATAAACAAATTTTCCAGTACTTCCTATTTTGGTAGGATTTTTAGAGTTCCAGAAGTTTGCGTTAGTTACAGATTGCTACAGACTGTTCTGTTTTTGAAAGATTCTTTTTTTCGTGTGTTGTTTGCTTATTTTGATGCATCTATGGCTAGTAAAATAGTTTATAAACCATAGAGAAGTTGGAATACAGTAGTTTTAACACCAAAATAAATAAAGAATGACTTCATTACAGTACCTTATGTGGTGGTTTTGTTTTCTTTCACTAATGGAGCTTATAAGATTTCCTATTGAGTTTTGTGTTGTGAAGTTTTCAAGTTTTGGGTAAAGCTTTTATGGACTATGGAATAAAGAGTGGAAAGAGCCTAAGCTTGGGGATGCCCAAGGCACCCCAATATATTCAAGGGTAGCCAAAAGCCTAATCTTGGGGATGCCCCGGGAAGGCATCCCCTCTTTCGTCCTCGTTCATTGATAACTTTACTTGGAGCTATATTTTTATTCGCCACATGATATGTGTTTTGCTTGGAGCGTCGTGTATTATATTAGTCTTTGATTTTTAGTTTACCAAAATAGTCCTTGCTGTACACACCTTTTTGGAGAAGCCTATTTGTTTATAATTTGCTAGAATACTCTATGTGCTTCACTTATATCTTTTGAGCTTGATAGTTTTTGCTCTAGTGCTTCACTTATATTTTTTTGAGCACGGTGGTGACTTCATTTTATAGAAATGGCTAGTCTCTCATGCTTCACTTATATTATTTTGAGAGTCTTTTAGAACAGCATAGTATTTTCTATGGTTATAATTTGGTCCTAGAATGGTGAGCATCCAAGTTGGGTATAATAAAAACTATCATAGGAAGTGAATTGGATGCTATTATCAATTTGATACTTGATAATTGTTTTGAGATTTGGAGGTAGTGATATTAAAGTCATGCTAGTTGGGTGATTATGAATTTGAAGAATGCTTGTGTTGAAGTTAGCAAGTCTTGTAGCATGCATGTATGGTTAAAGTTATGTAACAAATTTGAAACATGAAGTGTACCTGGCTTGTGCATCCTTATGAGTGGCGGTCGGGGATGAGCGATGGTCTTTTCCTACCAATCTATCCCCCTAGGAGCATGCGCGTAGTACTTGATTTTTGATGACTTCTAAATTTTTGCAATAAGTATATGAGTTCTTTTGACTAATATTGAGTCCATGGATTATACGCACTTTTGCCTTTCCGCCATTGCTAGCCTCTTCGGTACTGTGCATTGCCCTTTCTCACCTTGAGAGTTGGTGCAAACTTCGCCGGTGCATCCAAACCCCGTGATATGATACGCTCTATCAAACATAAACCTCCTTATATCTTCCTAAAAAAATCCACCATACCTACCTATTATGGCATTTCCATAGCCATTCCGAGATATATTGCCATGCAACTTTCCACCCTTCCATTTATCATCATCATGACATACATTACTTTTGTCATATTGCCATTGCATGATCATGTAGTTGACATCGTATTTGTGGCAAAGCCACCATGCATTATTTTTCATACATGTCACTCTTGATTCATTGCACCATCCCGGTACACCGCCGAAGGCATTCATATAGAGTCATATCTTGTTCTAGTTTCAAGTTGTAATTCATATGTTGTAATCAATATAAGTGTGATGATTATCATTTTTAGAGCATTGTCT
>NC_057813.1:693563545-693578920 GCF_018294505.1 Triticum aestivum
AGAAAAAAAAGAAAAAAAAAGAAAAAAAGAAAAAAAAAGAGAAAATAAATAAATAAAAAGGGCAATGCTACTATCTCTTTTTCCACACTTGTGCTTCAAAGTAGCACCTTGTTCTTCATGTAGTGAGTCTCATATATTGTGCTTCAAAGTAGCACCATGTTTTCATATAGTGAGTCTCATAAGTTGTCTTTTTCATACTAGTGGGAATGTTTCATTATAGAACTTGGCTTGTATATTCCTACGATGGGCTTCCTCAAATGCCCTAGGTCTTCGTGAGCAAGCAAGTTGGATGCAAACCCACTAGTTTTCTTTTGTTGAGCATCTATTTATAGCTCTAGTGCATCCGTTGCATGGCAATCCCTACTCCTCATGTTGACATCAATTAATGGGCATCTCCATAGCCCGTTGATTATCCTTGTCAATGTGAGACTTTCTCCTTTTTGCTCTTCTCCACACAATCCCCATCAACATATTCTATTCCACCCATAGTGCTATATCCATGGCTCACGCTCATGTATTACGTGCAGGTTGAAAAGTTTGAGATTATTTAAGTATGAAACATTGCTTGGCTTGTCATCGGGGGTATAGAAGTTGGGAACATCTTTGTGTGACGAAAATGAATCATAGCCTAACTATATGATTTTGTAGGGATGAACTTTCTTTTGCCATGTTATTTTGAGAAGACATGATTACCTTGATTAGTATGCTTGAGGTGTTACTATTCTTTTATCAATATGAAATTTTATTTTGAATCATTTGGATCTGAACATTCATGCCACATTAAAGAAAATTACATTGAGAATTATGCTAGGTAGCATTCCACATCAAAAATTTCTGTTTTTATCATTTACCTACTCGAGGACGAGCAGGAATTAAGCTTGGGGATTCTTGATACGTCTCCAATGTATCTATAAATTTTGATTGTTCCATGCTATTATATTAACCCTTTTGGATGTTTATGGGCTTTATTTTACACATTTATATCATTTTGGCACTAACCTACTAACCGGAGGCCCAGCCCGTATTGCTGTTTTTTTGCCTATTTCAGTATTTCGAAGAAAAGGAATATCAAATGGCGTCCAAACGGAATGAAACCTTCAGGAGCGTGATTTTTGGAACGAACGTGATCTAGAGGACTTGGAGTGCAAGTCAAGAAGCAGCTGAGGCTCCCACGAGATACGAGGGCGTGCCCCCTGTCTCGTGGACCCCTCGGGCGGCCACCGTCGTACTTCTTCCTCCTATATATACCTACGTACCCCGAAAACATCCAGGTGCAGGACGAAACACAATTTCCACCACCATAACCTTATGTATCCGCGATATCTCATCTTGGAGCCTTTGCCGGCACTCTGTCGGAGGGGGAATCGACCATGAAGGGCTTCTACATCAACATCTTTGCCTCTCCGATGAGTTGTGAGTAGTTTACCACACACCTACAGGTCCATAGTTATTAGCTAGATGGCTTCTTCTCTCTTTTTGGATCTCAATACAATGTTCTCCCCCTCTCTTGTGGAGATCTATTCGATGTAATCTCTTTTTGCGGTGTATTTGTCGAGATCCGATGAATTGTGGGTTTATGATCAAGTTTATATATGAATAATATTTGAATCTTCTCTGAATTCTTTTATGTATGATTGAGTTATCTTTGCAAGTCTCTTCGAATTATCAGTTTGGTTTGGCCTACTAGATTGGTCTTTCTTGCCATGGGAGAAGTGCTTAGCTTTGGGTTCAATCTTGCGGTGTCCTTACCCAGTGACATAAAGGGTTGCAAGGCACGTATTGTATTGTTGCCATCGAGAATAACAAGATGGGGTTTATATCATATTGCTTGAGTTTATCCCTCTACATCATGTCATCTTGCTTAATGCGTTACTCTGTTCTTATGAACTTAATACTCTAGATGCATGCTGGATAGCGGTCGATGTGTGGAGTCATAGTAGTAGATGCAGGCAGGAGTCGGTCTACTTGTTATGGACGTGATGCCTATATACATGATCATGCCTAGATAGCGTCATAATTATTCGCTTTTCTAACAATTGCTCGACAATAATTTGTTCACCCACCGTAATGCTTATGCTCTCGAGAGAAGCCTCTAGTGAAACCTATGGCCCCCAGGTCTATCTCCTATCATATTTGCTTCCAATCTTCTTTTATTTGCATCTTTATTTTCTGCATCTATATTATAAAATACCAAAAATATATTTATCTTATTATACTATCTCTATCAGATCTCACTTTCGCAAGTGGCCGTGAAGGGATTGACAACCCCTTTGTCGCGTTGGTTGCGAGTTGTTTATTTGTTTGTGTAGGTTCGTGGGACTTGTTGAGGAGCCTCCTACTGGATTGATACCTTGGTTCTCAAAAACTGAGGGAAATACTTACGCTACTATTGATGCATCACCCTCTCCTCTTCGAAGAAAACCAACGCGAGCTCAAGACGTAGCACCGACCGTGAGGGTTTATATAGTAGACTGGTAAGCATTGAGATTTTGGGGGATTTCACTGAGTCGGGTGGGAAGCTTGCGCGGGAACCTACGCGGTTGCGCGGGAACGGGCTCACCAACGTTTGGCCAAAAGAACACCCCCGCGCGACTGCTCAAGATTGCGGTCGAACCCTACGGCAGGCCGACAACGCGGTGACAAGACATGCAAGAGGAGGACGAAAGGACATGTACACATACGTTTAATAAAAAAACTTTTGCGATTTATTTACCTTCTATACCCCGATCCTGGTTTATAAGTAGGATTAAATAATAAAATATGAATGCATGTCGCCAAAGATTATATCGTTGGATTCATATTTGAACATAGTTTCCAGTTATATAATTTTGTAAAATGCATTAAAATTTTGTTGGTTAAATTTGAGGTTATATACCAGCAAGCGTTTGCCCACAACACACACGGCTTATTCCATCACAAACAGCTAGGATGGATCAACTGTATGCCCCGTATCACACACACAACTCTAATTTGATTCGTGCTCGATCACAACAAAAAAAGACACATCCATGATATTTTGGGCCGGACGAAAAAGTTTTATGTCATACTTATGACACTTCTATGACGATAATTGTGACAAAACCCGGTATCATCATAGATGTGGTGGGCTCCTACTTCTATGACAAAAAATCATGACAAAAAATTGGCTTTTCGTCCTGGGCGGGCCGGAGATGCAGCTGCATGACATTCTTTGGGCCGTCCACGATGGAAAAAACCATGGTAGAAGCAAGGGTGAGGAAAATATCGGGGTGTTCCCGGTTACGGCGGGTGGTCGGGGCCGAGCGATGCATGGAGGTTTGCACGTTTCTCTCGTACATGAAAGCGCATGGGTGCGAGGGCGAGGAAAATATCGGGGTGTTCCCGGTTACGGCGGGTGGTCGGGGCCGAGCGATGCACGGAGGTTTGCACGTTTCTCTCGTACATGAAAGCGCATGGGTGCGAGGCGTTGGGCTCTAATTGAACCCGAGCGAGGCATTCACCTACTGAACCCGAGCGATTGCATTGTAGGCTACTGCTACCTCTTGAGCATGCGTTGGTTTTTCCTTTGAAGAGGAAAGGGTGATGCAGCAAATTAGCGTAAGTATTTCCCTTAGTTTTTGAGAACCAAGGTATCAATCCAGTAGGAGGCTCCTCAAAAGTCCCACGCACCTACACAAACAAACACAAACCTCGCAACCAACGCGATAAAGGGGTTGTCAATCACTTCACGGAAACTTGCGAAACTGAGATGTCACGCCCAATCTGCGACCCTATCCAAAAAGGAACTCGAAGGTCCCACCAAGGATAGACCCGCATATTGAAACGCTTTTGCAAGGTGGATATCATTACATCAACATTACATAATAGATGGGGATACATACAAGAGGCATACAATGCCACATGAATACATCATCACAAAACATAAGAGCATCATCCGACTACGGATAAAACACAAACAAGAACTCAAACGACATCCACCCTGCTAGCCCAGGCTGCCGGCCTGGAACCTATCCCCTGATCGAAGAAGCAGAAGAAGAACTCAACGCAAGCAAGCATCGCTCTCGCGTCATGATCATCGCACAACCTGTACCTGCAACTGTTGTTGTAGTAATCTGTGAGCCACGAGGACTCAGCAATCCCATTACCATGGGTATCAAGACTAGCAAAGCTTAAAGGGAAAGGAAGGGGTAAAGTGGTGAGGTTGCAGCAGCGACTAAGCATGATATGGTGGCTAACATACGCAAATAAGAGCGAGAAGAGAGCAAGCAGAACGGTCGTGAAACTAGTAATGATCAAGAAGTGATCCTGAACTCCTACTTACGTCAAACATAACCCATAAACCGTGTTCACTTTCCGGACTCCGCCGAAAAGAGACCATCACGGCTACACACACGGTTGATGCGTTTTAATTTGGATCTGGTGTCAAGTTATCTACAACTGGACATTAACAAATTCCCATCTGCCTATAACCGCAGGCACGGCTTTCGAAAGATTATACCCTGCAGGGGTGTCCCAACTTAGCCCATGACAAGCTCTCGCGATCAACGAAGGAATAGACCTTCTCCCAAGAAGACCCGATCAGACTCGGAATCCCGGTTTACAAGACATTTCAATAATGGTAAAACAAGACCAGCAAGACCGCCCGATGCACCGACAATCCCGATAGGAGCTGCACATATCTCGTTCTTAGGGCAACACCGGATAAGCTAAGCGTACAGGTACCGACGTAACCCAAGTTGCCAAGGGATGGTCCCGCACGGTGCTCTAGTTTGGACCAACACTTAGACAAGCACTGGCCCCGGGGGGGGGGGTTGTAATAAAGATGACCCTCGAGAGCGCGACTCCCAAGGGAAAAAGGGCTAGGTGAGGCAAATGTAAAACCAAGGTTGGGCCTTGCTGGAGGAGTTTTATTCAAAGCGAACTGTCAAGGGGGTCCCATAAATCACCCGACCGCGTAAGGAACGCAAAATCCAGGAACATAACACCGGTATGACGGAAACTAGGGCGAAAAGAGTGGAACAAAACACCAGGCAAAAGGCCGAGCCTTCCACCCTTTACCAAATATGTAGATGCATTAATAATATAAGAGATATTGTGATATCCCAACCAAAATCCTGTCCACCATGGAGAAATCTTCAACTTCACCTGCAACTAGCAATGCTATAAGAGGGGCTGAGCAAAGCGGTAACATAGCCAAACAACGGTTTGCATAGGAAAGGTGTCAAAGGTTAGAGGTTCATGGCATTATGGGAGGCTTGATAAACAGGTGATAGGTAGCGCAGCAAAGCGATAGAACGAAGCAACTAGCATAGCAATGATAGTAGTGAGATCCAGGGTAGCGGTCATCTTGCCTGAAATCCCGCAAGGAAGAAGAACGAGTCCATGAAGAAGACGAAGCCACGAAGACGAACCAAGCGTAGACGAACGGATCCTCACAATCGCAACGAAACAGGAACTATCGAAAAGAAGCACACAACATAATAAACACACCACACATGAACAAGGCATGATGCACAACAAGCATGATGCAAGACAAGACTACATGAAGCTACTCATGGCAAGAAATGATGCAAACAAGAGCAACACATCAAGGCAAGTTTAAATGAGGCCGGGAATAACATATAACAATTCCGGTAAGTCCTCATATGCATATTTCGAAATTGGTCCAGATCTGAATAAACCTTATGTTCAAGTTCTTAAACAGCAAGTTAAGATGCACAAAGATGATCTACACGAGATTCTAGTCAAGTTACATATAAAGTTCATTTAGTTCGGAGCTACGGCCTAGAAGATATGAGCAAAACAAGTTAAACATGGCATTGGTGCAAAATGCATACAAACATCAAGCAAACACCTCAAAACAAGGATGCAACATGATAATATGAAGCTACATGCAATTCTAAGCAAGTTTCATATAGAGCACACTCAAAACGGAGCAACGGTTCAAACACACACACTCTATACAAGTTATAGCAACAATCTGTCCAAAACAGCAACTAGGCATATTGCAAGCATCAAAACAACATGCTACAGGACCTCAACAAGAAAACAAAAGGCATGTGCATGATGTACAGGTAAAGCATAACAAAATATGAACATTGAGCTATCTCCAGAAATCACTAGAACATGCTCAAACACACATGGTAAGATTGCAAGTTATAACAATTTCAGACTTTGCCGAAAATAACATCAGGTTGCAATGTTTAGAGCTATCAAACAACATGTTACAGGAACTAATAATGGCAAACAAAGGCATGGAATGATTCTACTCAAAGCATAGATCAAAAGTCCCTTACTGACCATAAGCCAAAAAGGATCAGAGAATATGATGGAACCCACGTAAACATAGCAAGTTATTATACAGATTCATACATGGCAGAAACAGAATTATGAAGGCATGTAGATGAGCTTGTACCACTCACCACAGAGCAAAACATGGCATGGCAAGGCAACCAACAGTAAGAAGGCATGTTCGTGAAGCTAAGCATGGCAATAGCAAGTCCATAGGGTGCATGGAACACTAGGAAAACACATGGAAACAACTGAACTTAATGTTAACAGGCTGACATCAACATTATGAAGCAACTTTGGAGCAAGATATGAACAAGCTACAACAACCTATAAATGCAACCAGGGGCATGGATGGAAAGAGCATGACATGTAGAACAAAACATGTTTATAGAACATCTCCAGATTATGCATAGAATGATTAGTAGCAACATGTTTATATAACATCACGAAATAACAGATTCAGCCTAGCAAAACAACAACATCATGTACACTACTAAACAAGCTCGATTCACTCACCACAAGTCATTGCATGACAAGATAAGCATAGCATCATCAAGAAAACATGTTTGTGAAACAAACCAAGTCAAGAACAAGTCCATAGCATGCAAGGATCAACTACAACAACCTTGGCCAAATTGAATAACATGTAAACAATCTGCCAGGAAACATTTTGAAGCAAAAGTAGAGCATGGAACTGACATGCTAGACTACTCCATAATTGCAACCAAGGGCATGAATGGATAGAAAACAACCATATGTTCAAAACACCCTTAGTGAAGTATCTCAAAATATGCATGGATATCCCTGTAGTATCAAGTTTACATGGCATCAAAATAACAGCAGAACAGGGACTAAAATCAGCAATATCACGATGCCTAGTTTGCATGCTTGTGCTAGTTACCACGTTGATCACAAAAATACATGGTAAGCACCTCTTTAAAGAAGACATGACATAGTTCAAAACACATGAAAACATCAACCTCATAGGATGCACACATCAATCATGGCAAAAATGACAAAAGAGCTCGTTCTGATTACAGACAGCAGAAAACATCATGAAGCACTCTTACAACGATGATTCAGGCATCAGGATGACCTCAAATGAATATGATGCAATGGAAGGAAATGATGTACTCGTCGAGGCGAACAATTCGACATATTACACGCACAAAACGGAGCTACAGATGCAGAGATACGGTGGCATGGACAGGGCATGAAAATTACACAGACTCGGGACTTGGCAGTTTTCCTGAAAAAAAACCAACGAGCGCTATATAGTCTAAACGACCACCGGGCGAGATTTAACGGGCGCTCACCTAGCGGGCTCAGCCCAGCACGCGGGGAAGGGGCCAGCTGGGCTGGGCCTTGGAGGCCGACGCGATGGGCCTTGGAGGGCATCGGGACGCCGGGGCGTTTGAGCTCCTGCTCGAAGCGGCCGACGCAGGGGGAGGCGGCGGCGCTACGCCGGCGAGGCGGGACGGTGCTCCGGCAAGCAGGGGCGACCAGCAGACGGAGGGGATGGGTAGATCCGGCCATCCCCTGCCCGGATCTGGCGAGAGGAGGCCGGCGGCGAGGAGGATCCGTGGCGCGGTAGGGCGGCTCGCGGGGACGGGCGGCGCGGGCGCCGTCGGCCGTGGGCGGGCCGGGCGGCGGCGTCGCCGGCGGCCAGGGGCGGCGGGGTTCCGGCGGGGCGACGAAGTCCGGGAGGTGGTGGCAGATGCGGGCGGCGGCGGCAGATGCGGGTGGCAGTGCGGGGAGACGGGCCGGGAGGGCCCGATCCGGGCTCTCGGGGCCGCGTCGGCACGGACGGCGCGGGGCGCCACGTGGCATGGTGGGATTGGACGGGCGGGGCGGCGCGGACATGTCCGGCTAGATCGGACGTGTCCGGCGGGCGAGAGGAGCGGGGCTAGGGTTTGGGGATCCAGAATTTCGGGGGAGTGCACATATTTATAGGTAGAGGGAGCTAGGAGTGTCCAAATGAGGAGCGGTTTTTGGCCACACGATCGTGATCGAACGACCGAGAGCATGGAGGGGAGTTAGATGGGTTTTGGGCCACTTTGGAAGGGGTGTTGGGCTGCAAAGAGAGAGGGGCTTTACAGTTACCCGGTTAACCGTTGGAGTACCAAACGACCTCCAAATGGCACGAAACTTGACGGGCGGTCTACCGGTGCTATACCAAGGCTGCTTGGCAAGACTCGGTCCATTCCGAGAAAGTTTAACACCCACTCACAACAGGAGACGAAAGGGGAACGCCGGAGGACATAGGAGCGCCGGATTGCAAAACGGACAACGGGGAAAATGCTCGGATGCATGAGACGAACACGTATGCAAAATGAAATGCGCATGATGACATGATAAAATGCAACACGCAAGAAAATGACATGGCAACGACGGTGAATAACTGGCAGACACCTGGCGCATCGAATCCGGGGCGTTACAACACTCCTCCACTAACAAGAGATCTCGTCTCGAGATCTTAGGACCGAGACGGAAGGGAAAAAGGGGATGAGGTGAAACAAGAACTAAATAGAAGAAGCAAAGAATCGAGAGCACTCGAGAATAAGAGAGGAACGACGAGAATGACGAGAATCGAAAGCTCACGGAATCAGATAGACTATGAAACCACTCCGGTTAGAACGAGATAAGAAACGAATAAGACTGAAAGGATTTTGGCAGCACTCTGACTGAACATGGAATGAATAGAACAAGAACTTCACAAGATGGGATGGCACTTGATGAGATGAAAAAACGCAAAGCCTCCGGAAGAATTGAAAGAGTTGAGTGAAAAGAACTTAGAAGGAAGGATTGAACGGAGTTGTTGAGAAAATCAACAACGAAAGAATAAGCTTGTCGTGGACTTATGGATAACATCTCAGAAATTATGAGGTGATACCCAGCTGCAAACGGAAATGATTGAATAGCTGAGAAGAACGAAGAAATGCAAAACTCCAATTCAAAAGAATACAGAGAATTAATTGCACTTCGAGACGCTAGAAGAAAAGATGCTTGAACTCCACCGACAAAATCTTGATGAACTCTTGAAGAGTGAATTAAATCATGAAGAACCACCGTGAAGAACTCCGGTGACAAAAAGAAGATGAGATAGAATGAAGGAGGAAAGAATAAGATGAGCCTTACGATGATTTAGATGGAGGTTTCGACGAAATGGCTGAGGAAATTGAACTCCGGAAAAGAAAAGATAAAAACACTAGGAACTAGAATTTATTCATGAAGAACAAACCCCGAAGGAAAAGATTACTCACTTTGAGGAAATAAGAATAAGATTTATTGTATGATTATCCTTCATCAAATTAAATTGATGACAAGCAATGGATTTTTGCATACTACTTATTCTTCTTGAAAAAGGATTGAGAAAAGACATATCGCAAACTTGAGAAGATCTTCATGAACCACCGGTAGGATTGAAAGAACGAATGAATAAAAATGATAATCAAGGAAAAAGAATCTTGAACGAGCCACCGTAAGAATTCAGAAATGACTGCCGAAAGAGAAAGAATCACCGGGAAGAATTAGAAGAACAAATATGCTTGAGGGGATTTAGATGCAAAAGAACAAAGAGGTTATGAGCTGATTAAAGAATACTTGAACGAAGCACCGGGATAACTGGATAACGATAGCTGAAATGTGGGGATGAAGAATTCTTCCGGAACGATGACCTCCGGTGAAAAGAAACATAAATCAACTTCTGACAAACTCCGGATGGTTGAGAAAAGGAATATCTGACAAATGGAATAATTCGATAGGATAACAAGAAGCTAGAACCGCGAATCTTCGAGAGAACGGACAAGATTTAAAGGAAAACTCTTCTTCGATCTTCAAATGATGACGTGCAACACCGCCAAAATACTGAGATACTCCGGGAGAATGAAAAGCGAAGAGGTTGAGCCAGCAATGAAAATGATTTGAAATCGGTCTCGGAGAAGGCATATGACTGATGGAATCCATTCTTACGTCAGACTCTGAAAAGAATTTGAGAATAACTCCAGGGGAATTAAAAGAGTCAGGTAAGATCCTGGGAAAAGACCTGTGGGTTAGGGCCCACTGAAGAGATAACACCGTTGAAAAGGATTGTTGAAGAGATAGGTGAAGCACCGGAACAATTGAAATATTTGAATGAGGTGATAACCTCGAATTAATTGGAACACAGATGAATCTCCTGAGATGTCTTGAACACTCCGGAAGGATAGAATGGTGATAGGCAAACGAGCAAGGAGAACACTTGAGCCGAGGGGAAGAATATGATCTACCGAAAAACTTGAATTAAGTCCACCGGAGAAGAATAAGGCATGAAGAATGTCCACCGAGACGAGAATTCACCAGTTGAAATAATTGACGAAAGACTGAAGAGACTCCACACAAATGGAATTGATGCTCGAAACAGACTCAGGCTCCGGGAAGAAGAGGGTGGGAGGGTGGTAAAACAAAGGCAACTTGGAAGGGGAAATCGACGAATATCTTGAAGAGAAAACACCGGTTGAAATCATTGAAGAAAGAAAGCAAAGACTTCGCACGAGTAGGATGGATACTCGATTACGGACTCCGGTTCCGAGAAGAAGAAGGGAGGGCGGGTGGGAAAATAAGACAACTAAGGATTGAACTCAAGATGAAGAGGCTCGAGTCGACTTGACGAGAAATGCACCGGATGAAAAAAGCTGAGAAACAACGATCGGAAAACCAACTGCGTGATCCTAAAGAAAATTTGAAGGGGAAGAGAAATAATTCAAAACACCTACGTCAAGATTTCTCACCAGAGCGACAAAGGGGCTGAGGAGTAAAAAGAATTACTACTCTCCGATATAACTAGACTCCGAAAACAGTTTTTCTTCTAGACTCAACAACGGCCAAACTACCGATCAATCAAGGGGGCTCCTAGGGTCGGTCGAGGCTCTGATACCAACTTGTCACGCCCAATATACGACCCTATCCAAAAAGGAACTCGAAGGTCCCACCAAGGATAGACCCGCATATTGAAACGCTTTTGCAAGGTGGATATCATTACATCAACATTACATAATAGATGGGGATACATACAAGAGGCATACAATGCCACATGAATACATCATCACAAAACATAAGAGCATCATCTGACTAAGGATGCAACACAAACAGGAACTCAAACGACATCCACCCTGCTAGCCCAGGCTGCCGACCCGGAACCTATCCCCTGATCGAAGAAGTAGAAGAAGAACTCAACGCAAGCAAGCATCGATCTCGCGTCATGATCATCGCACAACCTGTACCTGCAACTATTGTTGTAGTAATCTGTGAGCCACGAGGACTCAACAATCCCATTACCATGGGTATCAAGACTAGCAAAGCTTAAAGGCAAAGGAAGGGGTAAAGTGGTGAGGTTGCAGCAGCGACTAAGCATGATATGGTGTCTAACATACGCAAATAAGAGCGAGAAGAGATCAAGCAGAACGGTCGTGAAACTAGCAATGATCAAGAAGTGATCCTGAACTCCTATTTACGTCAAACATAACCCAGAAACCGTGTTCACTTTCCGGACTCCGCCGAAAAGAGACCATCACGGCTACACACACGGTTGATGCGTTTTAATTTGGATATGGTGTCAAGTTATCTACAACTGGACATTAACAAATTCCCATCTGCCTATAACCGCAGGCACGACTTTCGAAAGATTATACCCTGCAGGGGTGTCCCCACTTAGCCCATGACAAGCTCTCGCGATCAATGAAGGAATAGACCTTCTCCCAGGAAGACCCGATCAGACTCGGAATCCCGGTTTACAAGACATTTCGACAATGGTAAAACAAGACCAGCAAGACCGCCCGATGCGCCGACAATCCCAATAGGAGCTGCACATATCTCGTTCTTAGGGCAACATCGGATAAGCTAAGCGTACAGGTACCGACGTAACCCAAGTTGCCAAGGGATGGTCCCGCACGGTGCTCTAGTTTGGACCAACACTTAGACAAGCACTGGCCCGGGGGGGGGGGCTGTAATAAAGATGACTCTTGAGAGCATGACTCCCAAGGGAAAAAGGGCTAGGTGAGGCAAATGTAAAACCAAGGTTGGGCCTTGCTGGAGGAGTTTTATTCAAAGCGAACTGTCAAGGGGGTCCCATAAATCACCTGACCGCGTAAGGAACGCAAAATCCGGGAACATAACACTGGTATGACGGAAACTAGGGCGGCAGGAGTGGAACAAAACGCCAGGCAAAAGGCCGAGCCTTCCACCCTTTACCAAATATATAGATGCATTAATAATATAAGAGATATTGTGATATCCCAACCAAAATCCTGTCCACCATGGAGAAATCTTCAACTTCACCTACAACTAGCATCGCTATAAGAGGGGCTGAGCAAAGCGGTAACATAGCCAAACAACGGTTTGCATAGGAAAGGTGTCAAAGGTTATAGGTTCATGGCAATATGGGAGGCTTGATAAACAGGTGATAGGTAGCGCAGCAAAGCGATAGAACGAAGCAACTAGCATAGCAATGATAGTAGTGAGATCCAGGGTAGCGGTCATCTTGCCTGAAATCCCGCAAGGAAGAAGAACGAGTCCATGAAGAAGACGAAGCCACAAAGCCGAACCAAGCGTAGACGAACGAATCCTCACGATCGCAACGAAACAGGAACTATCGAAAAGAAGCACACAACATAGTAAACACACCACACATGAACAAGGCATGCTGCACAACAAGCATGATGCAAGACAAGACTACATGAAGCTACTCATGGCAAGAGATAATGCAAACAAGAGCAACAAATCAAGGCAAGTTTAAATGAGGCCGGGAACAACATATAACAATTCCGGTACGTCCTCATATGCATATTTCGAAATTGGTCCAGATCTGAATAAACCTTATGTTCAAGTTCTTAAACAGCAAGTTAAGATGCACAAAGATGATCTACACGAGATTCTAGTCAAGTTACATATAAAGTTCATTTAGTTCGGAGCTACGGCCTAGAAGATATGAGCAAAACAAGTTAAACATGGCATTGGTGCAAAATGCATACAAACATCAAGAAAACACCTCAAAACAAGGATGCAACATGATAATATGAAGCTACATGCAATTCTAAGCAAGTTTCATATAGAGCACACTCAAAACGGAGCAACGGTTCAAACACACACTCTATACAAGTTATAGCAACAATCTGTCCAAAGCAGCAACTAGGCATATTGCAAGCATCAAAGCAACATGCTACAGGACCTCAACAAGAAAACAAAAGGCATGGGCATTATGTATAGGTCAAGCATAACAAAACATGAACACTGAGCTATCTCGAGAAATCACTAGAACATGCTCAAACACACATGGTAAGATTGCAAGTTATAACAATTTCAGACTTTGCCGAAAATAACATCAGGTTGCAATGTTTAGAGCTATCAAACAACATGTTACAGGAACTAATAATGGCAAACAAAGGCATGGCATGATTCTACTCAAAGCATAGATCAAAAGTCCCTTACTCACCATAAGCCAAAAAGGATCAGAAAATATGATGGAACCCACGTAATCATAGCAAGTTATTATACAGATTCATACATGGCAGAAACAGAATTATGAAGGCATGTAGATGAGCTTGTACCACTCACCACAGAGCAAAACATGGCATGGAAAGGCAACCAACAGTAAGAAGGCATGTTCGTGAAGCTAAGAATGGCAATAGCAAGTCCATAGGGTGCATGGAACACTAGGAAAACACATGGAAACAACTGAACTTAATGTTAACAGGCTGACATCAACATTATGAAGCAACTTTGGAGCAAGATATGAACAAGCTACAACAACCTATAAATGCAACCAGGGGCATGGATGGAAAGAGCATGACATGTAGAACAAAACATGTTTATAGAATATCTCCAGATTATGCATAGAATGATTAGTAGCAACATGTTTATATAACATCACGAAATAACAGATTCAGCCTAGCAAAACAGCAACATCATGTACACTACTTAACAAGCTCGATTCACTCACCACAAGTCATTGCATGACAAGATAAGCATATCATCATCAAGAAAACATGTTTGTGAAACAAACCAAGTCAAGAACAAGTCCATAGCATGCAAGGATCAACTACAACAACCTTGGCCAAATTGAATAACATGTAAACAATCTGCCAGGAAACATTTTGAAGCAAACGTAGAGCACGAAAATGAGATGCTAGACTACTCCATAATTGCAACCAAGGGCATGAATGGATAGAAAACAACCATATGTTCAAAACACCCTTACTGAAGTATCTCAAAATATGCATGGATATCCCTGTAGCATCAAGTTTACATGTCATCAAAATAACAGTAGAACAGGGACTAAAATCAGCAATATCACGATGCCTAGTTTGCATGCTTGTGCTAGTCACCACATTGATCACAAAAATACATGGTAAGCACCTCTGTAAAGAAGACATGGCATATTTCAAAACACATGAAGACATCAACCTCATAGGATGCACACATCAATCATGGCAAAAATGACAAAAGAGCTCGTTCTGATTACACACAGCAGAAAACATCATGAAGCACTCTTACAATGATGATTCAGGCATCAGGATGACCTCAAATGAATATGATGCAATGGAAGGAAATGATTTACTCGTCGAGACGAACAATTTGACATATTACACGCACAAAACAGAGCTACGTATGCAGAGATACGATGGCATGAACAGGGCATGAAAATTACACAGACTGGGGACTTAGCAGTTTTCCTGAAAAAAAACCAACGAGCGCTATATAGTCCAAACGACCACCGGGCGAGATTTAACGGGCGCTCACCTAGCGGGCTCGGCCCAGCACGCGGGGAAGGGGCCGACTGGGCTGGGCCTTGGAGGCCGGCGCGATGGGCCTTGGAGGGCATCGGGACGCCGGGGCGTTCGAGCTCCTACTCGAAGCGGCCGACGCAGGGGGAGGCGGCGGCGCTGCGCCGGCGAGGCGGGACGGCGCTCCAGCGAGCAGGGTCGACCGGCAGACGGCGTGGATGGGTATATCCGGCCATTCCCTGCCCGGATCTGGCGAGAGGAGGCCGGCGGCGAGGAGGATCCGTGGCGCGGCAGGGCGGCTCGCGGGGACGGGCAGCGCGGGCGCCGTCGGCCGTGGATGGGCCGG
>NC_057813.1:693579168-693584147 GCF_018294505.1 Triticum aestivum
AGATGCGGGCGGCGGCGGCAGATGCGGGCGGCGGCGCGGGGAGACGGGCCGGGAGGGCCCGATCCGGGCTCTCCAGGCCGCGGCGGCGGGGATGGCGCGGGGCGCCACGTGGCATGGTGGGATTGGACGGGCGGGGCGGCGCGGACATGTCCGGCCAGATCGGACGTGTCCGGCCGGCGAGAGGAGCGGGGCTAGGGTTTGGGGATCCGGAATTTCGGGGGAGTACACATATTTATAGGTAGAGGGAGCTAGGAGTGTCCAAATGAGGAGCGGTTTTCGGCCACGCGATCGTGATCGAACGACCGAGAGCATGGAGGGGAGTTAGATGGGTTTTGGGCCACTTTGGAAGGTTGTTGGGCTGCAAAGAGAGAGGGGCTTTACGGTTACCCGGTTAACCGTTGGAGTACCAAACGACCTCCAAATGGCACGAAACTTGACAAGCGGTCTACTGGTGCTATACCAAGGCCGCTTGGCAAGACTCGGTCCATTCCGAGAAAGTTTAACACCCACTCACAACAGGAGACGAAAGGGAACGCCGGAGGACATAGGAGCGCCGGATTGCAAAACAGACAACGGGGAAAATGCTCGGATGCATGAGACGAACACGTATGCAAAATGAAATGCACATGTTGACATGATAAAATGAAACACGCAAGCAAATGACATGGCAACAACGGCGAATAACTGGCAGACACCTGGCGCATCGAATCCGGGGCGTTACATGAGATCTGATAGAGATAATAAGATAAGATAAATATTTTTGGTATTTTTATGATATAAATTGGAAAGTAAAGATGCAAATAAAAGATAGATGAAAACTTATATGATAAAAGATAGAATCGGGGGCCATAGGTTTCCCTAGTGTCTTCTCTCAAGATAGCCTAAGTATTACGGTGGGTGAACAAATTATTGTCGAGCAATTGATAGCAAAGTGCATAGTTATGAGATTATCTAGGCATGATCATGTATATAGGCATCACGTCCGCAACAACTAGATCGAAACGATTCTGCATCTACTACTATTACTCCACACATCGACCGACTCCTGCCTGCATCTAGAGTATTAAGTTCATAAGAACAGAGTAACACATTAAGAAAGATGACATGATGTAGAGGGAAAAACTCATGCAATATGATATAAATCCCATCTTTTTATCCTTGATGGCAACAATACAATACGTGCCTTGCTGCCCCTGCTGTCACTGGGAAAGGACACTGCAAGATTGAACCCAAAGCTAAGCACCTCTCCCATTGCAAGAAAGATCAATCTAGTAGGCCAAACCAAACTGATAATTCGAAGAGACTTGCAAAGATAACTTAATCACACATAAAAGAATTCAGAGGAGATTCAAATATTTCTCATAGTTAAACTTGATCATAAACCCACAATTCATCGGATCTTGACATACACACCACAAAAAGAGTTACATCGAATAGACCTCCAAAAGATCGAGAAGAACTTTGTATTGAGATTCAACGAGAGAGAAGAAGCCATCTAGCTAATAACTATGGACCTGAAGGTCTGTGGTAAACTACTCACAACTCATCGGAGAGGCCTTGGAGATGATGTAGAGGCCCGCCGTGGTCGATTCCCCCTCCGGCGGAGCGCTGGCGAAGGCTCCAAGATGGGATCTCGTGGATACAAAAGGTTGCGGCGGTGGAATTAGGTTTTCGTGGTGCTCCTCGATGTTTTCGTGGTACGTAGGTATATATAGGAGGAAGAAGTACGTTAGTGGAGTCATGAGGGGCCCACGAGGCAGGGGGCGCACCCACCCCCTTAGGGCGCGTCGGCCACTCTCGTGGCCGCCTCGGCTACTTCTTGACGTCCACTCCGAGTCTCCTAGATTGCGTTTGTTACAAAAAGATCGCTCCCGAAGGTTTCATTCCATTTGGACTCTGTTTAATATTCCTTTTCTGCAAAAAACAGCAATTCAGGCTGGGCCTTTGGTTAGTAGGTTAGTCCCAAAAATGATACAACAGTGTAAAGTAAAGCCCATAACCATCCAAAACAGGTAATATAATAGCATGGAACAATAAAAAATTGTAGATAAATTGGAGACATATCAACTACACATTACTGAACCCCAGCGATCGATCGATGGTTGTCAACTGAACCCGATCGAGCGATTCCTTCGCTTCTGCTGCTAACTAAAGCCGTTTGAACCCTGTTGCCTCCTTCACTTGATGAACAGTGAGCATTGTAGGGGGCGGGGGTGGGTTCGATGAACAATTCCTGGTGGGGGTGGATGAACAGGATCCCGTGGTGTTGCCTCTGGATGAACATGACCCCGATCGATCAAGCCAGTTGGGGCTGGATGAATAGGACCCCGTAGAGGGCTGGATGAACAGGATGACACCATGGAGGGGTGGTTGAACAATAGCCGGTGGAGGGCTGGATGAACAGTAGCCCGTGGAGGGGTGGTTGAACATGAGCCCGTGGAGAGGGCTGGTTGAATAGTAGCCGGTGGAGTAGCGCGCGGTGGAGGCTGGATGAATAGGAGCCCGTGGATGAACAGTCGCAGGTGGAGGCTAGAGTAGGTCGACGGTGGATGAATAGTAGCCCATGGAGGCTGGAGGAGGTTGATGGTGGAGATGAACAGTATCCCGTGGAGTCCCGTTTTGCGGTACGCCACACCCCTCCCGATGAACAGGACCCCCATTTCGACCATAGCACTCCAACACAAGTTCGTTTCCTTTGTTTTGCGGTACGCCACACCCCGCCCGATTAACAGGACCCCGTTTCGACCGTAGGAGGTCCAATAGAAGTCCATTTCCTCCGTTTTGAGGTACGCCAGAGCCCTCCCGATTAACATGATCCTGTTTTGACCGTGGCCGGTCAAACACAAGGCCGTTTCCTCCGTTCTGCGGTTGCTATGTCTTGAGCTTGCGTTGGTTTTCCTTGAAGAGGAAAGGGTGATGCAGCAGAGTAGCGTAAGTATTTCCCTCAGTTTTTGAGAACCAAGGTATCTATCGTGGAATTAACACGTCAGATGTCCTTGGTGTGAGGACTTAGTCGCGAGGCCAACGCATCTATGTGGTAGTTTGAGAGGGGTTGAGCGGAATCGAGAGACGCAACACAAGACAAGGGTTTAGACAGCTTCGGGCCCCGGGAAACATCATCCGGTAAAAACCCTACATGCTGTTTGAGGCTAGATCTCATTATCGTCACGAGGGAGTCATCGTAAACCGGCTCTCCTCTAGTTGTGTCTAGCCCTAGAATTTGTTTCTTGTTGCTTGTAGCTTGTCCCTCTTTGGGGAGCCCTGCCCCTCCTTATATATGTTGAAGGGCGGGTTACATGTGGAGTCCTATTAGGATTAGGACTAGTCTATCTCTAATACAAACCGGATACAAGTCCAGGTCTTAACTCCTTGTAAGACAAATATTCCTTATGCCTTTCCTCTTAAACCGGCCCACCATAGTATGAACCGGCCTTCATGAACCGCCTGTTGGGACACCAGGTCTTGTCGCTCCTCGCACCCGCCTGCCGGATTACCAATGAGTCGTGAACCGCCAGGTCCAAACGGGTCGCCGGTGAACCGCCAAGTGTCAGCGGGGTCTCAAATAAACCGCCAAGTCCGGCCGGGTTATACTTCCGTCCGGTTTACGCCGCGGGGTATATCCCCGATAGTATCAATCCAGTAGGAGGCTCCTCAACAAGTCCCACGAACCTACACAAACAAACAAAGAACTCGCAACCAATGCGACAAAGGGGTTGTCAATCCCTTCACGGCCACTTGCGAAAGTGAGATCTAATAGAGATAAAATGATAAGATAAATATATTTTTGGTATTTTATAATATAGATGCAGAAAGTGAAGATGGAAATAAAAGTAGATTGGAAGCAAATATGATAAGAGATAGACCCGGGGGCCATAGGTTTCACTAGAGGCTTCTCTCGAGATAGCATAAGTATTACGGTGGGTGAACAAATTACTGTCGAGCAATTGATAAAAAAGAGAATAATTATGAGATTATCTAGGCATGATCATGTATATAGGCATCACGTCCGCAACAAGTAGACCGAATCCTGCCTCCATCTACTACTATTACTCCACACATCGACCGCTATCCAGCATGCATCTAGAGTATTAAGTTCACAAAGAACAAAGTAACGTATTAAGCAAGATGACATGATGTAGAGGGATAAACTCAAGCAATATGATATAAACCCCATCTTTTTATCCTCGATGGCAACAATACAATACATGTCTTGCAACCCTTTCTGTCACTGGGTAAGAACACCGCAAGATTGAACCCAAAGCTAAGCACTTCTCCCATGGCAAGAAAGATCAATCTAGTAGGCCAAACTAAACTGATAATTCAAAGAGACTTGCAAAGATAACTCAATCATACATAAAAGAATTCAGAGAAGATTCAAATATTATTCATAGACAAACTTGATCGTAAACCCACAATTCATCGGATCTCGACAAACACACCGCAAAAAGAGATTACATCAAATAGATCTCCACAAGAGAGGGCGAGAACATTGTATTGAGATCCAAATAGAGAGAAGAAGCCATCTAGCTAATAACTATGGACCCGTAGGTTTGTGGTAAACTACTCACAACTCATCGGAAGGGCTATGGTGTTGATGTAGAAGCCCTCCGTGGTTGATTCCCCCTCCAGCATAGTGCCGGCGAAGGCTCCAAGATGGGATCTCGCGGATACAGAAGGTTACGGTGGTGGAAATTGTGTTTCGTCTACTCCCTGGATGTTTTCGGGGTACGTAGGCTTATATAGGAGGAAGAAGTACGTCGGCGGATCCCTGAGGGGCCCGCAAGACAGGGGGCGCGCCCTATCGGGGGGGGGGGGTGCCCTCCTATCTCGTGGAAGCTTCGGCTGCTTCTTGACTTGCACTCCAAGTCCTCTAGATCACGTTCGTTCCAAAAATCATGCTCCTGAAGGTTTCCTTCCGTTTGGACTACGTTTGATATTCTTTTCTTCGAAATACTGAAATAGGCAAAAAAACAGCAATA
>NC_057813.1:693584589-693597830 GCF_018294505.1 Triticum aestivum
GGTGGAAATTGTGTTTCGTCTACTCCCTGGATGTTTTCGGGGTACGTAGGCTTATATAGGAGGAAGAAGTACGTCGGCGGATCCCTGAGGGGCCCGCAAGACAGGGGGCGCGCCCTATCGGGGGGGGGGGGGTGCCCTCCTATCTCGTGGAAGCTTCGGCTGCTTCTTGACTTGCACTCCAAGTCCTCTAGATCACGTTCGTTCCAAAAATCATGCTCCTGAAGGTTTCCTTCCGTTTGGACTACGTTTGATATTCTTTTCTTCGAAATACTGAAATAGGCAAAAAAACAGCAATACGGGTTGGGCCTCCGGTTAGTAGGTTAGTCCCAAAAATGATATAAATGTGTAAAATAAAGCCCATAGACGTCCAAAATAGGTAATATAATAGCATGGAACAATCAAAAATTACAGATACATTGGAGACGTATCAAGCATCCCCAAGCTTAATTCCTGCTCGTCCTCGAGTAGGTAAATGATAAAAAAGATTTTTTTGATGTGGAATGCTACCTAGCATAATTCTCAATGTAATTTTCTTTATTGTGGCATGAATGTTCAGATCAAAGTGATTCAAGATAGAAGCTTATAAAACATAAAAATAATAATACTTCGAAGCATACTAATAAATAATCATGTCCTATCAAAATAGCATAGCCAAAGAAATATTATCCCTATAAAATCATATAGTTCGGCCATGCTTCATTTCCATTACACAAAATACTCCCATCATGTACAACCCCGATGACGAGCCGAGCAATTGGTTCATACTTTTTAATGCGCTTCAGCTTTTTTCAAATCTTACGCAATACATGAGCGCAAGCCATGGACATAGCACTATGGTGGTCTATTGTGGTGGATGTAAAGACAAAAAGAGGGAGAAGATAGTCTCACATTAACTAGGCGTATCAATGGGCTATGGAGATGCCCATTAATAGATATCAATGTGAGTGAGTAGGGATTTCCATGCCACGGATGCACTAGAGCTATAAATGTATGAAAGCTCAACAAAAGAAACTAAGTGGGTGTGCATCCAACTTGCTTGCTCACGAAGACCTAGGGAACTTTGAGGGAGCCCATCATTGGAATATACAAGCCAAGTTCTATAATGAAAAATTCCCACTAGTATATGAAAGTGACAACATAGGAGACTCTCTATCATGAAGATCATGGTGCTATTTTTTTTGAAGCACAAGTGTGGAAAAAGAGATAGTAGCAATTGTCCCTTCTCTCTTTTTCTCTCATTTTTTTATTTTTCTCTCTTTTTTTCTTTCCTTCTCCTTTTTTTTCTTTTTTCCTTTTTTTCTTTTTTTTCTTTTTTGTGGGCTTCTTTGGCCTCTTTTATTTTTATAAAGTCTGAAGTCCCATCCCGACTTGTGGGGGATAGTCTTCATCATCCTTTCCTCACTGGGACAATGCTCTAATAATGAAGATCATCACACTTTTATGGATTTACAACTCATGAATTACAACTCAAAGCTAGAACAAGATATGACTCTATATGAATGCCTCCGACGGTGTACCGGGATATGCAATGAATCAAGAGTGACATGTATGAAAATTATGAAGGTGGCCTTGCCACAAATACGATGTCAACTACATGATCATGCAAAGAGCAATATGACAATGATGAAACGTTTCATAATAAACGGAACGGTGGAAAGTTGCATGGCAATATATCTCGGAATGGCTATGGAAATGCCATAATAGGTAGGTATGGTGGCTGTTTTGAGGAAGGTAAATAATGGGTACATGACACCAGCGAAAGTTGCGTGGTAAAAAGAAAAGCTAACAAAGTGGAAGGATGAGTGTGCGTATATCCATGGACTCACATTAGTCATAAATAACTCATATACTTATTGCAAAAATCTACTTAGCGCTCAAAGCAAAGTACTACTACGCATGCCCCAAGTGGGATAGATTGGTAGGAAAAATCCATCGCTTGTCCCGACTGCCACTCATAAGGAAGACAATCAAAAGAGCACCTCATGCAACAAATTTGTCACACAACTTTTACTATACGTGCATGCTACGTGACTTGCCAACTTCAACAAAAGTATTTCTGATTTTCATAATTATCCAATAGCATGACCCTAACATTACTACCTTTATATCTCAAAACAATTATCAAGCAACAAATTGATCCTAGCACCCATATCTTCTATGATAGTTTTTATTATACCCAACTTGGATGCTCATCATTCTAGGACCAAATTTGTAACCATAGCAAATACCATGCTGTTCTAAAAGACTCTCAAAATAATATAAGTGAAGCATGAGAGACTAGCAATTTCTTCAAAATTAATCCACCGCCATGCTCTAAAAGATATAAGTGAAGCACTAGAGCAAAAACTATCAAGCTCAAAAGATATAAGTGAAGCACAAAGAATGTTCTAGCAAATTTCAATCAAGTAGGCTTCTCCCAAAAGGTGTGTACAGCAAGGATGATTGTGGTAAAATAAAAAGCAAAGACTAATATAATACACGACGCTCCAAGCAAAACACATATCATGTGGCGAATAAACGTATAGCTCCAAGTAAAGTTACCGATGAATGAAGACGAAAGAGGGGATGCCTTCCCGGGGCATCCCCAAGCTTAGGCTTTTGGCTATCCTTGAATATATTGGGGTGCCTTGGTCATCCCCAAGCTTAGGCTCTTGCCACTCCTTATTCCATAGTCCATAAAAGCTTTACCCAAAACTTGAAAACTTCACAACACAAAACTCAACAGGAAATCTCATAAGCTCCGTTAGTGAAAGAAAACAAAACCACCACATAAGGTACTGTAATGAACTCATTCTTTATTTATTTTGGTGTTAAACCTACTGTATTACAACTTCTATATGGTTTATAAACTATTTTACTAGCCATAGATGCATCAAAATAAGCAAACAACACAAGAAAAACAAAATCTGTCAAAAATAGAACAGTCTGTAGCAATCTGTAAGCAACGCAAACTTATGGAACTCTAAAAATCCTACCAAAATAGGACGTACTGTACAATTTGTTTATTGATTAGCAGAAAAAAGAATCAATGCAAAAGCTCGGTTGTGTGATTTATTGAATTTTTTCTCGTGAGCACAAAGTTTCTGTTTTTCAGCAGAATCAAATCAACTATCATCATAGTTTATCCTATAGGTTCTACTTGGCACAAACACTAATTAAAAGATAAAAACACATCTAAACATAAAGTAGATTCAAAAATTATTGAATAACAGCAAGTAAAAATATTGGGTTGTCTCCCAACAAGCGCTTTTCTTTAATGCCTTTCAGCTAGGCATTGATAATTTTAATGATGCTCACATCAAAGATAAGAATTGAAGCGCAAAGAGAGCATCATGAAACATGTGACAAACACATCTAAGTATAACATACTTCCTATGCAGAGGCATATTATAAGCAAACAAATTTGCAAGGCAAGCAAAAACTAGCATATGCAAGGAAGAAGAAAGAGACGATAGCAATCTCAACATGACGAGAGGTAATTTAGTAACATGAAAATTTCTACAACCATATTTTCCTCTCTCATAATAATTACATGTAGGATCATAAGCACATTCAACAAAATAGCTATCACATAACATATTCTCAACACGATCCACATGCATGCAAAGTTGACACTTTTTCAAGCTAGTGGGATTAACATTAACTAAAGTCATGACCTCTTCAAACCCACTTTTACCAAAAAATTCATAAGATTGAACATTATCCAAATATGTGGGATCTAAAGTTGACACTCTTTCGAACCCACATTCAATATTATTGCGAACACTATTATCAATCTCATATTCATCATGGGGCTTAAATAAATTTTCAAAATCACAAAAAGAATCACCCCAATCATGATCATTGCAAAAAATAGTAGACATAGCAAAACTAGCATCCTCAAGCTTAGGATTTTGCATATTATTAGCACAATTGACATCAAGAGAATTTATAGTAAAATAATTGCAATCATGCTTTTTATTCAAGGAGCTACCAAGTATGGGTGCAATAGCAACGATCTCATGTTTAACATAAGGAAGTATAGCAAATTGATCTTCATAAATATTGGCATCATGGCCACAAGAATAGCAAGCATCATGTTCATCAAGGGATATTTCAATCAAATCATCAGAATCATCATTATCTATAGATTCATGTATATCATTATTTTCTTCCAAAGCAACGGTCATTCTCTCAATAAATTCTTTGACATAGACATTATGAGCATAGCTTTCATAGCAATATTTAAGTATGACGGAATTTTCAGACTTGTTGAGAGTAAAATCATACTTTTCAATCAAAGAAGCAACTTCATGAGCACCCTTAAAAACGAAAAATTCTTCAATTTGTTCGATATCATAGTAACTATAAACACCCTTTGCATAAGAAGAAAAGATTTCATTATCATTGAACTCACATAGGTAGGGAAGGTGTTTTTTTAGGGTTCTTAGAGCAACATGTAAAATCACAAATTTCACAAAGATTCCAAGAATCGCGTAGCAAACTATTTATATGATACCATAAGACCTTCCCTTTTTCAGACAAACAATTACGCACAAAATGAGAATGTCATCTAAAGATTTCCCATCAACTAGGCTAGTTGGGGTTTCAGCACGAGCGCATAAGGATCAAAGATGATCCAAGTAGAACACTTTAAGTGGATCCATGGAGACACAAGCAAACAAAAAGGCAAGCGAAAGAGAGAGGAGAAGATTGCAAAAGAGATGGCGAATAAAACGGCAAAGGTGAAGTGGGGAAGAGGAAAACGAGAGGCAAATGGCAAATAATGTAAATGCGAGGGAGATGAGTTTGTGATGGGTACTTGGTATGTCTTGACTTGAGCAAAGACCTCCCCGGCAACGGCGCCATAAATCATTCTTGCTACGTCTTGAGCTTGTGTTGGTTTTCCTTGAAGAGGAAAGGGTGATGCAGCACAGTAGCGTAAGTATTTCCCTCAATTTTTGAGAACCAAGGTATCAATCCAGTAGGAGGCTCCTCAGCAAGTCCCACGAACCTACACAAACAAACAAAGAACTCGCAACCAACACGATAAAGGGGTTGTCAATCCCTTCACGGCCACTTCCGAAAGTGAGATCGGATAGAGAAAAAATGATAAGATAAATATATTTTTGGTATTTTATAATATAGATGTAGAAAGTAAAGATGCAAATAAAAGTAGATTGGAAGCAAATATGATAAGAGATAGACCCGGGGGCCATAGGTTTCACTAGAGGCTTCTCTCGAGATAGCATAAGTATTACGGTGGGTGAACAAATTACTGTCGAGCAATTGATAAAAAAGTGAATGATTATGAGATTATCTAGGCATGATCATGTATATAGGCATCACGTCCGCAACAAGTAGACCAACTCGTGCCTGCATCTACTACTATTACTCCACACATCGACCGCTATCTAGCATGCATCTAGAGTATTAAGTTCACAAAGAACAGAGTAACGCATTAAGCAAGGTGACATGATGTAGAGGGATAAACTCAAGCAATATGATATAAACCCAATCTTTTTATCCACGATGGCAACAATACAATATGTGTCTTGCAACCCTTTCTGTCACTGGGTAAGAACACCGCAAGATTGAACCCAAAGCTAAGCACTTCTCCCATGGCAAGAAAGATCAATCTAGTAGGCCAAACCAAACTGATAATTCAAAGAGACTTGCAAATATAACTCAATCATACATAAAAGAATTCAGACAAATTTCAAGTATAATTCATAGATAAACTTGATCATAAACCCACAATTCATCGGATCTCGACAAACACACCGAAAAATAGATTACATCAAATAGATCTCCACAAGAGAGGGGGAGAACATTGTATTGAGATCCAAAAAGAGAGAATAAGCCATCTAGCTAATAAATATGGACCCGTAGGTCTGTGGTAAACTACCCACAGCTCATCGGAAAGGCTATGGTGTTGATGTAGAAGCCCTCCATGGTCGATTCCCCCTCCGGCAGAGTGCCCGCGAAGGCTCCAAGATGGGATCTCGCTGATATAGAAGGATACGGTGGTGTAAATTGTGTTTCGTCTGCTCCCTGGATGTTTTCGGGGTACATAGGCTTATATAGGAGGAAGAAGTACGTCGGTGGACGCCCGAGGGGCCCACGAGACTGGGGGGTGCACCCTATAGGAGGGGGGGCGCCCTCCTATCTCGTGGAAGCTTCGGCTGCTTCTTGACTTGCACTCCAAGTCCTCTGGATCACGTTCGTTCAAAAAATCATGCTCCTGAAGGTTTCATTCCGCTTGGACTCCGTTTGATATTCCTTTTCTTCGAAATACTGAAATAGGCAAAAAAACAGCAATACGGGTTGGGCCTCCGGTTAGTAGGTTAGTCCCAAAAATGATATAAATGTGTAAAATAAAGCCCATAGACATCCAAAACAGGTAATATAATAGCATGGAACAATCAAAGCTATAGATACGTTGGAGACGTATCAGCGGTACGCCAGGCCTCATTTCCAGGCTGTTCCATGCAATCCCTGCCGATGGACACGAAGACACATTCTGTTCCGACCCAGCCGGTTGGCTACCCATGAAGATGACGATGATGCAGTTTCTCCGTTCCGACCCAACCATGTACACGAGCCTTGGTTGTAGGTATGCGCGAGTAGGCGTTCGAGACCCCGCCTGTATGTACATACGTGGCCGTATTTACTTTCTAGCACCCTGGCCGCTGTACATACATGTACATGCTACATGCGTGCCTCTACTACGACACATGTGAGGGAGTCCTGGATTAAGGGGTCCTCGGACAGCCGGACTATATGCATATGCCGGACTGTTGGGCTATGAAGATACAAGATAGAAGACTTCGTCCCGTGTCCGGGTGGGACTCTCCTTTGCGCGGAAGGCAAGCTTGGCAATTCAGATATGAATATTCCTTTCTCCGTAACCGACTCTCTGTAACCCTAGCCCCCTCCAGTGTCTATATAAACCGGAGGGTTTTTAGTCCGTAGGACAAGGACAATCATAATCATATGCTAGCTTCTAGGGTTTAGCCTCTTGGATCTCGTGGTAGATCAAATCTTGTAATACTCATACCATCAAGATCAATCAAGCAGGAAGTAGGGTACTACCTCCATAGGGAGAGCCCAAACCTGGGTAAAAATTTTGTCCCCCGCCTCCTATTAACATCAGCCTTAGACACACAGTTCGGGACCCCCTACCCGAGGTCCGCCGGTTTTGACACCTACATTGGTGCTTTCATTGAGAGTTCCACTGCATCGTCATCATAAGGCTTGATGGCTCCTTCAATCATCTACAACAACGCAGTCCAGGGTGAGATTTTCTCCCCTGACAGATTTTCGTATTCGGCGGCCTTGCACCGCGGGCCAACTCGCTTGGCCATCTGGAGCAGACCGACACCTACGCCCCTGGCCATCAGGTCAGGTTTGGAAGCTTGAACTACACCACCGACATCCACGGAGACTTGATCTTTGACGGGTTCGAGCCCATGGCAGCCGCCATGATGAACATGACCTAAATCTTTCATCGGACCGTGCTCAGGAGATAACACCTGTAACCGCTCTGGCCCTAGATCCAGAGCAGAGCACGCCATTCGAGGATGGGAAGCTCAACCTCACCACATAAGCCATAGACTCAGCGGCGCTAGAGCCGGACATAGATCCGTCCTCCAACGAGGCCTATGTCATCGGAACCTCGGACTCGTCTCCGGCCATAGGCTCCGAACCGCGTGTATCTGCGCCCATTGAACCTGACTGGACGCCGATCTTGGAGTTCAGCTCCGCGAACATCTTCCAACACTCACCCTTAGGCGATGTGTTAAACTCGTTGAAATCCCTCTCCTTGGCAGGAGATTCTGGGCCGAACTATGTCCGGCTCGAGTGGGAAGCAGGCGACGAAGAACTTTGTTACCCACCCACCACCCACTTGATAGCCACTGTCAACGACTTGACCGCCATGTTTGACTTCGGCTCCGAAGACATCGACATCATTGATGACGATGTGGGAGAAGAATAGGAACCACCGCCCACAGGGCGCTGGACAGCCACCTCCTCATACGACATATACATGGTGGACACACCCAAAGAAAACAATGGCGAAGACGAAAAGGATCCAGTTGAGGATAATCCTCCTGAGAAGCAGCCGAAGCGCCAACGTCAGCGGCGCCGCTCTAAACCTCGCCATAGTAAAAATAGCTATACCGGCACGAGAGAGAATATCACCCTAGACGACGCCGAACACAATGAAGACCCTGCAGACCCAGCAATGAAGCAAGACGAGCAATGAGACGGCAAACACAGTCTGGGACCGCTGTCTGATCACAATGATGCCGAAGACACCAATTATCAACCACTCTCCGAAGAGGAGATCAGTCTGGATGGCAGTGCATTCATCGTCCCAGAAAAACAATTGGAACAAGAGCGCCTCCACCAGAGACTTATCGCCACCGCGAGGAGCTTGAAGAAGCAAAAGCAACGGCTTAAAGCCGCACAGGATATGCTCAATGATAGATGGAACAAAGTGCTCGACACTCAGGAAAAATACGGCGGTAATCGCCAAACAAAGAGCTACCCCAAACGCAAACTGCTACCCGAATTCGACGACGAGCCTATCGCGCCCATACCGCCGAATAGCAATACATATGATAAACCAGACCGACCACCTCGTGGTCGAGACAGAGCGGCTAACAACGCCGCATGTAAACCTGCACCCCTCCCCATAAAGGAAGGGAGGTCGCAGCCCAGGACCAGAAACACGATTTACACGAAGACCTAGAGAAAAAGGCTGGCATAACCAGGTCCATCTACGAATCCAGGGAACGTGTTCCCACACAGGATCATGGCCCTCAAACCAAATATGCCGGTCACTTACTAGTTTGAAACCAACACCGAACACTACAACCGTCGGACCCACACCACGACACAGCAAAATACAGGGGTGCTGCACACCCCCTGTGCTTCACCGATGAGGTGCTGGATCATGAATTTCTAGAAGGGTTTAAACCCGTGAATATCAAGGCATACGACGGAACGACAGACCCTGCGGTCTGGATAGAAGACTTTATTCTTCACATCCACATGGATCGTGGAGACGATCTCCACGCCATCAAATACCTACCCCTCAAGCTAAAAGGACCAGCTCGGCACTGGCTGAAAAGCCTCCCCAAAAAGTCCAATTGAAGCTGGGAAGAACTTGAGGATGCTTTCAGGGCCAATTTCCAAGGGACCTATTTTCGACCTCCGGATGCAGATGATCTAAGTCACATAACCCAACAACTCAGAGAGTCAGCCCATAGGCTTTGGAACCGATTTCTTACTAAGAAGAACCAAATCGTCGACTGTCCGGACACCGAAGCCTTAGCAGCTTTCAAACACAGTGTCCGGGATGAATGTCTAGCCAGACACCTCGGCTAGGAAAAGCCAAAGACAATGGCAGCCCTAACTACGCTCATGACCCGCTTTTGTGCGGGAGAGGACAGCTGGTTGGCCCGTAGCAGCACCAGCGATCCTGGCACATCCGAAGTCAGAGATGGCAATGGAAAACCACGACGCAATAAAAACAAACTTCAAAACAATGAAGAAAGCCTAGACAATACAGCGGTAAACGCCGGATTCAGGGGTTCTAGACCCGGTCAAGGGAAAAAATCACTTAAAGGCCGCAGAGATGGTCCATCCAGCCGACAAACCAAGTAATCATACCAACAGAGAATGTTGGGTCTTCAAGCAAGCCGACAAGCTCAACGCCGAACACAGATGGAAGGGATCGCGAAGCAAAGACGAGGGCGAATCTCACCAGCCAAATATGGGGGCACAGAAGAAATTTCCACCGGAGGTCAAAACAGTGAACATGATTTATGTCACTCATATCCCAAAGGAGCGCAAACGCGCACTCTGAGACATATATGTTGTAGAGCCCGTCGCCCCCAAATTCAACCCATGGTCGGCCTGTTCGATCACCTTCGATCGCAGGGATCATCTGACTAGTATCCTTCACGGGGGTTTGGCTGCCTTAGTGCTCGACACAATAATTGATGGATACCACCTCACTGGAGTCCTCATGGACGCAGCAATAGTTTCAATCTGATATATCAGGACATTGTTTGTAAGATGGGGATAGACCCGTCAAGAATGAGGCAAAGCAGTACTACCTTTAAAGGAGTAATACCAGGCGTAGAGGCCCGCTGCACGGGCTCTCTAGCATTGGGTGTTGTCTTTGCCTCTCCCGATAACTTTCGAAGTGAAGAGCTAATCTTCTACATTGCTCCGTTCCGAAGTGGCTATCATGCACTACTCAGACGAACGACCTTCGCCCATTTCAATGCAGTCCCGCATTACGCGTATCTCAAACTCAAGATGCCTGGACCACATGGCGTTATCACGATCATCGGAAATACGGAGCGTTCTCCCCGTACAGAAGAATACGTGGTGGCTCTAGTAGCCGAAGCACGAAGCGGCCTTTTCAAGCTAGGCAGCTAATCGGTCCTCAAGACCGCGGACATAGCCAAACATGTTCGGCGCACACCTACGTGTAGCAGCTCAGATAAACCTGAGCTTGTTTAGCAGCCCTGCCCCCACAGATCGCCCCATAAGAAGACTGTACATGTTTTCCATATACATAAATATACAAAAAAAATTCTGGCCGATCTGTGGCCATACCAGATTCCTTCACCTGGTTCTTTCTTTATTACAGATGGCCATCATGATATATCCTTCAAGGACACTGCACAACGGAGACAAAGGCGCAGACGTGTAGCAGGGCCCCATTTTACGGTTTCTTTTTAGATTAAGACTCTGTGTAATCCTTTTTTCTTATTATTATCTCTTGTTGTTTCATAACCTCCTGGCATATAACACACCCAGGAAAGATTTCATAACCTCCTAGCATATAGCGTTTGACCACGGGATCTAGCCCTTTGACTTTGCACGGACGGGCTTTGAGCAGTGGACCTATCCACCCGGTTGTGCTAGGTCAGTCCATAGGAACACTTTGGAGCAACATCCTGGCCAGACCCACGGCAAGATCCCCTCCGTGTAGACCCAACGCGTACGTTTCCCCCCTCCAGGTGCCGGCGGTGAGACCATCCATGAGGGGGCACACCACGGAGACGCGTGCCACCTCTTCGGACATGCCACCACACCATCCCGCATGTATGAGGGCCCGGTGCGATGCTCGGGTGGCATTGCTAGCCCCTGTTGGGGAACGTAGTAATTTCAAAAAAAATTCCTACGCACACGCAAGATCATGGTGATGCATAGCAACGAGAGGGGAGAGTAATGTCCATGTACCCTCGTAGACCATAAGCGGAAGCGTTATGACAACGTGGTTGATGTATTCGTACGTCTTCAGGATCTGACCGATCCAAGTACCGAACGTACGGCACCTCCGAATTCAGCACACGTTCAGCTCGATGACGATCCCCGGACTCCGATCCAGCAAAGCGTCGGGGATGAGTTCCGTCAGCACGACGGTGTGGTGACGATGATGATGTTCTACCGGCGCAGGGCTTCGCCTAAACTCCGCGACCATATGACTGAGGTGGAATATGGTGGAGGGGGGCACCGCACACGGCTAAGGAACGATCACGTAGATCAACTTGTGTGTTATGGGGTGCCCCCTGCCCCCGTATATAAAGGAGGGAGGGGGGAGGTGCGGCCGGCCCCCTAGGGGTGCGCCTGGAGGAGTCCTACTCCCATCAGGAGTAGGACTCCCCCCTCTTGCCTTGGTGGGAGGGGAAAGAGGAAAGGGGGGCGCCGACCCCCCTCCTTGTCCTATTCAGACTTGGGGACGAGAGGGGCGCGCGGCCTGCCCTGGCCGGCCCTTCCTCTTCTCCCTCATGGCCCATGTAGGCCCATTAACCCGCGGGAGGGTTCCGGTAACCCCCCGGTGTCCCGGTAAAATCCCGAGTTCACCCAGAACCATTCCGATATCCAAATATAGGCTTCCAATATATCAATCTTTATGTCTCGACCATTTAGAGACTCCTCGTCATGTCCGTGATCACATCCGAGACTCCGAACAACCTTAGGTACATCAAAACTCATAAACTCATAATAAAACTGTCATCATAACGTTAAGCGTGCGGACCCTACGGGTTCGAGAACTATGTAGACATGACCTAGAACTATTCTCGGTCAATAACCAATAGCGGAACCTGGATGCTCATATTGGCTCCTACATATTCTGCGAAGATCTTTATCAGTCAAACCGCATAACAACATACGTTGTTCCCTTTGTCATCGGTATGTTACTTGCCCAAGATTCGATCGTCGGTATCCAATACCTAGTTCAATCTCGTTACTGGCAAGTCTCTTTACTTGTTATGTAATGCATCATTCCGTAACTAACTCATTAGCTACATTGCTTGCAAGGCTTATAGTGATGTGCATTACCGAGAGGGCCCAGAGATACCTCTTCGACAATCAGAGTGACAAAACCTAATCTCGAAATACGCCAACCCAACATGTACCTTTGGAGACACCTGTAGTACTCCTTTATAATCACCCAGTTACATTGTGACGTTTGGTAGCACCCAAAGTGTTCCTTCGATAAACGGGAGTTGCATAATCTCATAGTTACAGGAACATGTATAAGTCATGAAGAAAGCAATAGCAATATACTAAATCATCAAGTGCTAGGCTAACAGAATGGGTCATCTCAATCACATCATTCTCCTAATGATGTGATCCCATTAATCAAATGACAACACATGTCTATGGTTAGGAAACATAACCATGTTTGATTAATGAGATAGTCAAGTAGAGGCATACTAGTGACTATATGTTTGTCTATGTATTCACACATATATCATGTTTCCGGTTAATCCCATTCTAGCATGAATAATAAACATTTATCATGATATGAGGAAATAAATAATAACTTTATTATTGCCTCTAGGGCATATTTCCTTCACCCCCCAGGGCCCCCGTCCCGCCTAACCCTATATCGTCTGACCACGGGATCTAGCCATTTGACTTTGCATGGACAGGCTTTGAGCAGTGGACCTATCCACCCGGTTGTGTTAGGTCAGTCCATAGGAACACTTTGGAGCAACATCCGGGCCAGACCCACAGCAAGATCCCCTCAGTGTAGACCCGACGCGTCTGTTTCCCCCCTCCAGGTGCTGGCGGCGGCGCCGTCCATGAGGGAAGGCACACCCCGGAGACGTTTGCCGCCTCTTCGTACAAGCCACCACACCACCCCGCATGTATGAGGCGACGCTTGGGTGGCATTGCTACCCCCCATGGCCCCCGTCCCGCCTAACCCCGTAGCGTTTGATCAC
>NC_057813.1:693599473-693603897 GCF_018294505.1 Triticum aestivum
CCCGCATGTATGAGGGCTCAGTGCGATGCTCGGGTGGCATTGCTACCCCCAGGGCCCCCGTCCAGCCTAACCCTGTAGCATTTGACCACGAGATCTAGCGCTTTGACTTTGCACGGACGGGCTTTGAGCAGTGGACCTATCCAGCCGGTTGTGTTAGGTCAGTCCATAGGAACACTTCGGAGCAACATCCGGGCCAGACCCACGGCAAGATCCCCTCCGTGTAGACCCGGCACGTCCGTTTCCCCCCTCCAAGTGCCGGCGGCGGCGCAGTCCGTGAGGGGGGGCACACACCGGAGACGCATGCCGCCTCTTCCGACATGCCACCACACCACCCCGCATGTATGAGGGCCCGGTGCACTACTAGGGAAAAGCCTATACACAGAATCGTAGCAGCAGCGCGGCTCAAAAAGGAGCGCTGCTGCTAATTAGTAGTAGCGCGTGTGCGGGAAACTCGCTGCTGATAGGTTTTTAGCACTAGCGTCTGTGTATACCGCGCTGCTACAAATATTGACCGGCGGTGTTCGCCTAGCTCCATTTAGCAGTAGGGCCGTGGCCCGAACCGCGCTACTGCTACGGATGTAGTAGTAGCGTGCTTTTACTGAGATCGCTGCTGCTACATTTCAAATTGGCACACTTTTTTGTCACTGTTAGCAGTAGCGCCGTGGCCCAAAGCGCGCTGCTGCTAATTCTTTATCAGTAGCGCTTTTCTGCTCCCGCGGTACTGCTAACCCGCACCAACCCACCACCTTTCCCCACCCATGCCTCCCCTCCCCCTCCTATCTTCCCTTCCCCCTACCTCCCCCCACATGCTCCCACTCTCACTCTTCTTCTTCCTCAATACTTATCCCCCATTACTCTTTCTCTTCTATCCACCTTTCTCTCTCTTCATTACTCCTACCTAACTACACCACCTCCATTAATGCATCTCCTTTCTCTTTTTCCTTTCCCCTCCACTAGTTGAAGTTGTATCCTCCCAAATTAGGTAGCTAGGTAGATGTAGGATTTAGTTAAGTGACCTATTTGCCCCCTAACTAGATCTATCTTTGTCAAGAAGAGCTTTGTGCACTTTTGATCTCCCTACAACATCATCTCCACCGTGTGCTCAATCTCGATCGAGATAGAGGTGATGAAAATTTCATACTTTTGCAAAATGGAAATATGTTTATGTGTGTGTGATATGTTTGTGCAAATTGTGTGTCTGGCACGCCAAATTGTGCTTTTGAGTTGCCTATGTTTTGCCGAAATGTTGATTTATTTCCGTTTCGGCGAATTCCGAGCAAACTCTAGATCCATATATGTCCTATTTTTAGGGAAGGTCATGCCAAATTTTTGTATGACTTTGATGCATGCATGCATTTTTATAATCAATTTGTTTATTATTACCGTGCAGAGTTGACGATGGTCAGTGGAACAATGGTGGACAGGTGGTTGCGGTCGGTGGTGCAGGACATGAAATAAAATAACCGGACAGAGGTTTTATGTCTGTGTCGAAAATGCAAAGGAATAGTTTGGCTCGACCCCCATGACGATGGTCGTGTCAAAGCGCACCTGCTCATGACTGGTTTCATGGATGGCTATACTCGGTGGATAATTCAAGATGATGATGACGATGTTGAGGATGCCGATGGGGCAGGCAATGATGACACAGGGCAAGACGAAGAGATGATCGATAATGGTGGCGGGGAAGAGGCCGGACATGGCGGCGGAGAAGGGGCTGGACATGGCGGAGGAGAAGGGGCTGGACATGGCGGCGGAGAGAACGACATGGACTCCACGCAGCAGAGTTCGTCGGTACTAAGTTCAATCATGCGAGACCCTCATGTTCAAGCATTTCTTCGCAAGGAGACGAGTACTGAGAGAGCTGCTTCTAGAGAGGAGGCTAAGCTGGAGCAACTGGTGGTAGACTCGAACACTCCATTGTATGATGGTTGCAATCCTGAGGTGACCCGCTTGAGTTTCACGCTCCAACTCCTAAAGACGAAGGCTAAAAACAAATGGACCGACACTAGCCTCGATGAGCATCTCAAGTACCTAAAGGATGTTCTTCCCGCGGGTAATCTATGTCCTACTAGTGTTGATGAGGCCAAGAAGATCGTGTTCCCTCTTGATCTGCCACACATTAGAGACCATGCATGCATCAACGATTGCATAATTTATCGGAAGGAGCACGCGGAAAAAACAAGCTGTCCGGTGTGCAATGCTTCTTGATACAAGAAGGCCGGGAAGAAATGTCCCCAGAAAGTTGTATGGTACTTACCGATCACTCCCCGTCTCCAAAGGTATTTTGTAGATCCCAAGGAAGCGAAGCTAATGCGCTGGCACGCGGAGAGGAAGAAGCCCGACGATGGAGATTATCCGAAGCTGAGACACGTGAAGGATGGAAGCCAGTGGAGAGCGTTGAACAGCTTCTATCAGTACTATGGCAAGATAAGCAGATATCTAGACACGGACAAGAAAAGGTTCAGCTGGATGAAGTCGGATGACTGTCATGTGATGATGATGATGCAGATACTACCTGTTGCCCTTAGAGGGATAATGGACAAGCACGTCCGTGACACGCTTATTGGTCTCTGCAACTTTTTCGACGTCATCTCTCGAAAGTCAATCAGTGTGAATCAGCTCCAAAGGCTACAGGAAGAGATCGTTGTGATACTGAATGAGCTTGAGATGCACTTCCCGCCCATGATCTTTGAAGTGATAGTGCATCTGTGTGTCCATATTGTGGATGACATAATAGACCTAGGGCCGTCATTCCTGCACAACATGATGCCATTTGAGAGGATGAATGGGATCATCAAAGGATTCGTTCGTAACATGTCCCGTCCGGATGGAAGCATCATCCAGGGCTATTTGGCACAAGAGTGCATCTCTTTATGTGAGAATTTTCTATATGGCGCAGACCAGCCACCTGGTGTTAGTGTTGGTTTGCCCGTTAACAAGCACGATGGGAGGCTCGAAGGAGATGGTCACTGCAACGGTCACAGGGAACTGCACGTGGCATACTCAGATCGACGCAGCGACTTTGACAGAGCAAACTTGGTAGTGCTACAACACATAGACGAGGTAGATCCTTTCGTGGCACTGCACAAAGAAATTATCGCAAAGAAGTATCGTGACCGAGGGGTATGCAGGACGGACGCCGAAGTTACTAGAGAGCACAACTCCACTTTCCTGCATCGGTTCAAAGAGCATATTAGTGCTAATCCTCCGGAGGAGGGCTCTAAGGACGGATTGCTCATATACACCTTAGCACATGGCCCCTCGCCCAACCTCGTAACCTATCAGGCATATGATATCAATGGATACACGTTCTATATGGAGGCCAAAGATATGGACATTGATGATCAGAACTCAGGGGTGACGATGGAATGCATGACCGGCAGTAACAACGGCGCAACTGAACGATTTTATGGAAGGGTCGAGGAGATCTGGGAGCTTGACTACTCTGGACTTCACAATACGACGATGTTCCGTGTCAGATGGGCTAATAATGTCGAAAGAGAAAGCCGGATTTTCGCTACCATGACTATGCCCGACGCCAAGAGCGCTACCGTGAACGCTATCACAAAAAATGAGCCATGGATACAAGCTAAGCACATGACACAATGCTTCTTCATAACTGACCCGCGCAATCCCAGCCGTATTGTCCTGATGAGAGGCAAAAGGAACATCATTGGAATGGATGGAGTCGCCACCGAGGAAGACTATGATCAGTACGGCAACCCAATGAGGGAAGATGATGATGATGATGAAGTATACGTCAAAAGAAGAATCAATACTACATTACCTAAGAAAAATCATACTCCATGGAAAAGGCAAAGTCACAATGAGGGGCTCAATTATTCTTTGACGAACAAGAAGGGAAAGAAGCTGGCTCAAAAACGAAAACGTCAGCACTGAGGAAACTTATGTTATCGGTCAAATGATGTAATATATATATATGTTCCCATTTTGTATACACACTTAGCCATTATTATGCATGGGTCCAATGATGTGTAATATATATGTTCCTAATTTCCATACATATTTAACCGTCAAATGATGCAATATATATCGCCCTCCCTTCATTCACTGCCCTCGGGAAATAAAAGTGGGATAAAATAAAGGAAAAGAAAAAGGAAAACTGGAAGTAGCAAAGGTAGTAGCAGCGCGTTTTGCCTAAACCGCTACAGATACTGAAGTTAGTAGAAGCGAATTTCATATATAGCGCTACAGCTACTGAAGGTAGTAGCAGCGCGTTTTGTCCAAATGCGCTACTGCTACGTCCACTTAACCCAAAATTCTCACCCGCCCTGCTTCATCCCGCCTCCCCCCCCCAATCCCCACTCTCCCCCGTCGCACCGCCGCGCCCGACCCGGCCCCGGCGCTCGCCCCCGACTCCGGCGCCGGCGCTAGCCCCGAACCCCGGCGCTTGCCCCCGACCC
>NC_057813.1:693604298-693609766 GCF_018294505.1 Triticum aestivum
ACTCCCGGCCGTCGTCGGGCCTGCCTCCTCGCCCCTCCACCCTCTGTAAACCCCCCTCTCTCTGCTAGGGTTCTTCGGTTAATTTACTTAGGTTTTAGTTAGGGCAGTATGTTAACTAGGTTATCTATTTAGTTATGAATTTAGCTAGGTTTCAAAATTTGAACTGGACATGTGATATGTGCATATGTCATGTTTTGGACATGTCATGTTTGGAAAATGATCCGAGTGGCCTATGTTACGCCGGAATGTTGATTCATTTCCGTTCCGGTGAATTTCAGGCGCTCGATATGTCAATTTTTTTTAGCAAAGGTCATGCCGAAATTTCCCGTGAATAAAGGCATGATTTTGTGCTACATAGTTGGCATATCGAGTGCTGGCACATAGATTTCTTTTTATGTCATTTCTCATTTATTCATACTTTTAGAAATAAATGGGGACACTCAATTATAGGAAACATGTCGAACAACGAAGAAACTGGGCCTTCTGACCAAGATGTAGACGAGATGGATTATGAGGGTGAACAAGAGTACCTCGACTATTTGACTGCTAAGCAAGGTTTGCAGGTCGGCCTCGATGATGGTACTGACGCCGACATCGACACTGACAGCGCCGGAACCGATGGCGGCACCGAGACCGGTGGGGAAGGTACCGGCGGGGAAGGTACCAGCAGGGAAGGTACTGGCCCCGATGCCGCTACCGAAAAGAGGAAGTATAAGAAGCAGAGGATACAAAAACCTAACAAACTAGGGATTGGACGACTTGTGATCACAAAGATGGCACCTAGCAAGTTTGAGCCGTTACAGCCGGAAGAACCTCGCAAGTGCTATGGGAACCAAGTAGGATGGATCCTACGGGAATGCGTGAGCATCAACGATGATGACTTAAGGAGTAAAGAGCATTTGACGCAGTTGCACCTAACAAAGTTGCACAAGAGATTCAAGTTCCCCGACCGGGGTGATTACATAGAACAACCGTGGGATGATCCGAAGATGAAAAAGATTAACGATCACGCCATAGGCATGTTCAGCAATGATTTGGCCTCCTGGAAAACAAGGGTGAAACGAGCTATTGAGGCTGATGAACCCCTGTCCTAGATTCTGGAGGAAAATCCGACACTTACGGAAGAGGAGTTCGAAAAGTTCAAGGAAACTTGCGCTACCGAAGAAGCCAAGGCTAAGGCTGCGAAATTCAAGAGCCTTCAGCAAAGGAACACGGGGAAGCATCGCCTCGGAAGCTGTGGCTACCTCGGTAAAAGGCCCATATGGGATACGGAGGATGCGGAATGTGAAGCCGCGGGTCTCCCAGACCCCTTCGCGAAGTTCACCAACCCCTTGGAGCATGACTTCATCAGGGCCCGCTACAAGTGGGACAAGGAGAAAAAGGTTTTTTTACACGGAGAAGATCACGAGGAAATTGATTAGACTACTGGAGAAGCAACACCAGCTTGCAGCCGAAAGCCCTTCTTCTCCGATGAGGCCCAAGTGGGACACCCCTCTCAACCGGGCCTTGAACGAACTTAAGGGACTCCCTTTGGATCAGCAGCCGCAATATGGTCGTGTGCACGGCGCTGGAGACGGCGCCACATGGAAGGTTACAACGAGGGACCGGAGGCCAAGAAGCTGAAAAAGAAGTTTAGTCAGGCGGACATCGACGCGAAGGTGAAGCTTGCGGTCGAGAAAAACGCAGCTGAGGAAGCGAAAAAAGCAGCCGAGGACAAATATGAGTTGCTACAGCAGGCAGTCAATGCAGCTATAACTGCCTGCAGAAATAATTTCGCTACTAACTTGGTTCCTGTTATCATCAACTAGGCAAAGGAAAATCCAGACAAGACGGTACATGATTTCCTGATGCCCAGTTTCGTCGGGAGCAACTCCATGAACAACAATACCATCGCACCATCACTTGCTCACGCAATCGGGCCTCCTCTCGCAGCCGCTCCCGCTCATTGTAGCCCGTCCTCAGTCTCAGGCGCGCTAGGTGGGCCTTCCTCTTTGGCTGAGCTCGACGCCGTCACGGTAATTACATGTCGCACCAACATATATATATATATATATATAATATTCCATTTTTGTTGCCTTTCGGTTGTTTTACTCCACATACATATGTGTTTGCAGGCGAAAGAAACCCTGTGCACCATACTCTACTTGATCAAAGGCCAGAAGGTGGACGTGGGAAAGGGGATGATAATGGACCCCTCTCAACGCAAGTTCCACAACCAGCCGATCCCCGCTAGGCACTTCAGGGTTAGCTTGACCACTGTGAAATCGGGGCACGAGGGTTTGCCTCCTCCAGTACAGCATGTGGGAGCGGACGACGAGACCCCGCCGCGGATTGGAAGCTGCAAGAATTGGGTGCTGCTATGGCCGAAGAATCTTATTCGTCTGGAGCCAGCCGAGAGCACACCAATAACTACCACACATCAACAAGGATGTGCGAGGACCACCACCCCGCCTACGCAATTACCATCTCCTGTAGTGCCGGTGAGAGCGGCGGACGACATGATGAAGGGGGTGCAATAGTTATGGCTGATGTAATTTCTCCTGTAGAACAGAGAATGGATGATGAGATGGAGGTCGACCCTATGGATTACCTCAATACAAACGCGTATGACTATGACATAGATATGATGAGTCAACCATATGACGAATCGGGCTATCAGCTTGCTAATGAGGATATGGATGATATGCCCGGGCAGGGTCGTACCATGGATTGCAAAAAGTCTCTCTTCATGAAATCCTCATAGGACACTTCTGAAGATGCCGCCTCAACACAGGCTCAACTAGCCGGGCGCGAGGGTCGAACAGTACTTAGCCCGGGAACACTGGGGCAGGGGTTAAGGAAGGGTTTGGAAGGTGTGCCCAAGAAAAAGGAGAGGAAGAGATCGGGGAAGGTAACTGCCTCCAAACAGGCCAGAGCACATAGCAGCCAGACGATGCATTCTGAAGAGCGTGTACCCGTGAAAAGTACGGTCATGTTCCATCTCATGGGCGAGCTGATGCTACCGCCGAAACCGCTAGGGGCACTATTAGGGGATCTCAGGAGACTGCACGACCATGTGTTGTCGACTGAGAAAAGCCTACTAGCCTCAAAGGATCCAGGATATCTGACATACGCGGCTCGTGTGCCTGAGGGGAAGTGCTACATCGACACACAACCAGCGGAGGTGTTCTTCCTGCAGTTTGACCATATCTTTGAGATGTTTCTAACAAGGTGGCTTGATTTTACTATTGTCCGTCTTTTTGCGCTACATATGAGCTCCGTCATGAAGAGTGAAGAAGTCTCGCAAATCTGTGTGGCAGATCCGTACTACATGCACGAGTCTTTCTTGAGTCTCGGCGACTTTGAGCGTGAAACTGCTAGGGAGTACCTCCAAAACTTCATGGTACATAATAAGGACCAGGAAATTGTCCTCGTGCCTTATCATCCAAAGTAAGTCAGTTCCGGACAACCCTTTCGTACATTTCAATTATTCCTTCTCTCTCATATGGGGAATAATTTGAGGTGTCTTTTCCCTGCAGCAACGGGCGTGCCGTCCTTATCGTTCTTTACCCACAAGTCTCCCACGCCGTGTATTTTGACCCTTCCAGAGACTACGAGAAAAAAGGCTACACCCACATAATGAATATTCTAGAGGATGCTCTCCAAGGCTTCAGCTTTAGAGGTGGCCACGTGAAGTTCAAGAAACAAAGGAACAAGAAGATGGGTTTCGTGCATAAAACTAACTTCTCCTGCATCCATGTCCCAAAACCAAGCAAGAAGGATGGATTCTACATCGTCCATCTCATGATTCAGTTCAACACGGATCACTAAAAGCTTCGCATTAACAGCAGAAATGATGATCGTATCCACAAGTGGCTAGAATCTCATGGAGAAGTGTATTATAAACTTAGAGATGACTTATTTCACATCCAAAGCAACATTGCGACGATCATCATGAAAGAAGTCGTCGATGAGAAGGGGATGTTCCACCACGGCCCTATATCGCGAGCTGACGTCCGAACTCGCATAGGCATGCAACGTCTAGACCTCACGCCGTTCAAGAAGCTAGGGTTCTTCCTTGATGATATGGAAGGATGGAACTTCTAGTGATTTATGATGCCGATGATGATGATATGTGTCAGTTGAACTTGTATACTTTTTGTAGCGATGAAACTTAGTGATGTCCACGGTCCATGCCGAACTTGCGTAACACTACTTTGTTAGTTCGCGTACGATGACCTGCGTACCTCTAGTTAATTAATTTGCATACTGTATGTTGCATCTAGTTGCTAACCCTTTCTTTTTCGGTGTTGCTCTAGTACATTTTGTTGCATATATATGATTGTACATCCTCTTCATGAACATGCATCTCTAACAGGTACCTAGTTTCTTGATGGCGAGATGGAATTGCTATGTCGTGTACAAAAGGAAGGTTCCGGGGGTGTACAACGAGTGGTATGAGTGTCAGGCGCAAGTGAATGGGTTCACGGGCGCCATGCATAAAGGCTTCAAAAGCAGACAAGAAGGAGAAGCTAGTTACTTGAGGTTCACGCTAGCGCGAGAGAGGACTCGTAACCGCCACCTCATGTACTGCGTAGTTCCGCTCTCACTCATAGTGATAGCACTTCTTGCATATACCTTTGTTTAGATGGATGACGTTGTTGTAGTTGCAAGTATTCAAGACTTGCACGTATCGCTATTTTCGAGATGATGACAAGATATCACTTTGTGTTGGATGATGATTATGATGAGACTATTTGTATGTACATGCTATGATTACATTTGTGGTCTCGCAGGCATTTGTATGTGTATCATGATGACATTTCTATGTGCTAAAGATTCTTCTATAAAGCCTGTTCAAATACAAAACAAATATGCCAAAAAAAAACAAAAAACCTACTTAAATTAGCAGTAGTGAGTGTATAAAAGTTAGCAGCAGCGCCGCGATAGCAGTAGCGCGTCAAGGTAAAGCGCGCTAGAGCTACTAGCAGTAGCGTGCTTCCGCTAACAGCGCTGCTGCTACACTTGTGTAGCAGTAGCACCGGTGAGCATGCGCTACTGCTATCTGTTAGCTGGAGTGCCTTATTAGTAGCGCCTATCCCCGCGCTACTGATACATCTAAAACCCGCGCTGCTGCTAGCGTTTTCCCTAGTAGTGATGTGATGCTCGGGTGGCCTTTCTACCCCCCCCCCACGGCCCCCGTCCCGCCTGACCCTGTAGCGTTTGACCACGGGATCTAGCCCTTTGACTTTGCACGGACGGGCCTTGAGCAGTGGACCTATCCACCCGGTTGTGTTAGGTCAGTCCATAGGAACACTTTGGAGCAACATCCGAGACAGACCCACGGCAAGATCCCCTCCGTGTACACCCGACGCGTCCGTTTCCCCCCTCCAGGTGCGGCGGCGGCGCCGTTCGTGAGGCAGGGCACACCCCGGAGATGCGTGCCGCCTCTTCTGACATGCCACCACACCACCCCGCATGCATGATGG
>NC_057813.1:693611826-693613553 GCF_018294505.1 Triticum aestivum
CCGATGCGACGCTTGGATGGCATTGCTACCCCTCCAGGGCCCCCGTCCCGCCTAACCCTGTAGCATTTGACCACGGGATCTAGCCCTTTGACTTTGCACGAACGGTCTTTGAGCAGTGGGCCTATCCACCCGGTTGTGTTAGGTCAGTCCATAGGAACACTTTGAAGCAACATCCGGGCCAGACCCACGGCAAGATCCCCTCCGTGTAAACCCAACGCGTCCGTTTCCCCCCTCCAGGTGTCGGTGGAGGCGCCGTCCGTGAGGGGGGGCACACCCCAAAGACGCATGCTGCATCTTCGGACATGCCACCACACCACCCCGCATGTATGAGGGCCTGGTGTTCCAGTAAAATCCCGATTCCACCCAGAACCATTCCGATATCCAAATATAGGCTTCCAATATATCAATCTTTATGTCTCGACCATTTCGAGACTCCTCGTCATGTCCGCGATCACATCCGGGACTCCGAACAACCTTCGGTACATCAAAACTTATAAACTCATAATAAAACTGCCATCGTAACGTTAAGCGTGCGGACCCTACGGGTTCGAGAACTATGTAGACATGACCTAGAACTATTCTCGGTCAATAACCAATAGCAGAACCTCGATGCTCATATTGGGTCCTACATATTCTGCGAAGATCTTTATTGGTCAAACCGCATAACAACATACGTTGTTCCCTTTGTCATCGGTATGTTACTTGCCCAAGATTCGATCGTCGGTATCCAATACCTAGTTCAATCTCGTTACTGGCAAGTCTCTTTACTCGTTACGTAATGCATCATTCCGTAATTAACTCATTAGCTACATTGCTTGCAAGGCTTATAGTGATGTGCATTACCGAGAGGGCCCAGAGATACCTCTTCGACAATCGGAGTGACAAAACCTAATCTCAAAATACGCCAACCCAACATGTACCTTTGGAGACACCTGTAGTACTCCTTTATAATCACCCAGTTACGTTGTGACGTTTGGTAGCACCCAAAGTGTTCCTCCGGTAAACGGGAGTTGCATAATCTCATAGTTACAGGAACATGTATAAGTCATGAAGAAAGCAATAGCAATATACTAAACGATCAAGTGCTAGGCTAACGGAATGGGTCATGTCAATCACATCATTCTCCTAATGATGTGATCCCATTAATCAAATGACAACACATGTCTATGGTTGGGAAACATAACCATCTTTGATTAATGAGCTAGTAAAGTAGAGGCATACTAGTGACTATATGTTTGTCTATGTATTCACACATGTATCATGTTTCCGGTTAATACAATTCTAGCATGAATAATAAACATTTATCATGATATGAGGAAATAAATAATAACTTTATTATTGCCTCTAGGGCATATTTCCTTCACCCCCCTGGGCCCCCGTCCCGCCTAACCCTATAGCGTTTGACCACGGGATCTAGCCCTTTGACTTTGCACGGACAGGCTTTGGGCAGTGGACCTATCCACCCGGTTGTGTTAGGTCAGTCCATAGGAACACTTTGGAGCAACATCCGGGCCAGACCCACGGCAGGATACCCTCAGTGTAGACCCGACGCGTCTGTTTCCCCCCTCCAGGTGCTGGCGGCGGCGCCGTCCATGAGAGGAGGCACACCCCGGAGACGTTTGCCGCCTCTTCGTACAAGCCACCACACCACCCCGCATGTATGAGGGACTGGTGCGACGCTTGGGTGGCATTGCTACCCCCCATGGCCCCCGTCCCGCCTAACCCCG
>NC_057813.1:693615599-693620999 GCF_018294505.1 Triticum aestivum
ACGCTCGGGTGGCATTGCTACCCCCCAGGGCCCCCGTCCAGCCTAACCCTGTAGCATTTGACCACGGGATCTAGCGTTTTGAATTTGCATGGACGGGCTTTGAGTAGTGGACCTATCCAACCGGTTGTGTTAGGTCAGTCCATAGGAACACTTTGGAGCAACATCCGGGCCAGACCCACGGCAAGATCCCCTCTGTGTAGACCCGACACGTCTGTTTCCCCCCTCCAGGTGCCGGCGGCGGCGCAGTCCGTGAGGGGGGGCACACACGGGAGACGCATGCCGCCTCTTCGGACATGCCACCACACCACCCCGCATGTATGAGGGCCCGGTGCACTACTAGGGAAAAGCCTATACATAGAATCTTAGCAGCAGCGCGGCTCAGAAAGGAGCGCTGCTGCTAATTAGTAGTAGCGCATGTGCGGGAAACTCGCTGCTGATAGGTTTTTAGCAGTAGCGCGCTCTGTGTAAACCGCGCTGCTACAAATATCGACCGACGGTGTTCGCCTAGCTCCATTTAGCAGTAGCGCCGTGGACCGAACCGCGCTACTGCTACGGATGTAGTAGTAGCGCGCTTTTACTGAGATCGCTGCTGCTACATTTCAAATTGGCACACTTTTTTGTCATTGTTAGCAGTAGTGCCGTGGCCCAAAGGACGCTGCTGCTAATTCTTTATCAGCAACGCTTTTCTGCTCCCACGCTACTGCTAACCCGCACCAACCCACCACCTTTCCCCACCCGTGCCTCCCCTCCCCCTCCTCTCTTCCCTTCCCCCTACCTCCCCCCACATGCTCCCACTCTCACTCTTCTTCTTCCTCAATACTTATCCCCATTACTCTTTCTCTTCTATCCACCTTTCTCTCTCTTCATTACTCCTACCTAACTACACCACCTCCATTAATGCATCTCCTTTCTCTTTTTCCTTTCCCCTCCACTAGTTGAAGTTGTCTCCTCCCAAATTAGGTAGCTAGGTAGATGTAGGATTTAGTTAAGTGACCTATTTGCCCCCTAACTAGATCTATCTTTGTCAAGAAGAGCTTTGTGCACATTTGATCTCCCTACAACATCATCTCCACCGTGTGCTCGATCTCGATCGAGATAGAGGTGATGAAAATTTCATGCTTTTGCAAAATGGAAATATGTTTATTTGTGTGTGATATGTTTGTGGAAATTGTGTGTGTGGCATGCCAAATTGTGCTTTTGAGTTGCCTATGTTTTGCCGAAATGTCAATTTATTTCCGTTTCGGCGAACTCGGGGCAAACTCTAGATCCATATATGTCCTATTTTTAGGGAAGGTCATGCCAAATTTTTGTATGACTTTGATGCATGCATGCATTTTTATAATCAATTTGTTTATTATTACCGTGCAGAGTTGACGATGGTCAGTGGAACGATGGTGGACAGGTGGTTGCGGTCGGCGGTGCAGGACATGAAAGAAAATAACCGGACAGAGGTTTTATGTCTGTGTCGAAAATGCAAAGGAATAGTTTGGCTCGACCCCCATGACGATGGTCGTGTCGAAGCGCACCTGCTCATGACTGGTTTCATGGATGGCTTTACTCGGTGGATAATTCAAGATGAGGATGTCGATGTTGAGGATGCCGACGGGGCATGCAATGATGACACAGGGCAAGACGAAGAGATGATCGATAATGGCGGCGGGGAAGAGGCCGGACATGGCGGCGGAGAAGGGGACGGACATGGCGGAGGAGAAGGGGATGGACATGGAGGCAGAGAGAACGACATGGACTCCACACAGCAGAGTTCGTCGGTACTAAGTTCAATCATGCGGGACCCACATGTTCAAGCATTGCTTCGCAAGGAGACGAGTACTGACAGAGCTGCTTCTAGAGAGGAGGCTAAGCTGGAGCAACTAGTGGTAGACTCGAACACTCCATTGTATGATGGTTGCAATCCTGAGGTGACCCGCTTGAGTTTCACGCGCCAACTCCTGAAGACGAAGGCTAAAAACAAATGGACCGACACTAGCCTCGATGAGCATCTCAAGTACCTAAAGGATGTTCTTCCCGCAGGTAATCTATGTCCTACTAGTGTTGATGAGGCCAAGAAGATCGTGTTCCCTCTTGATCTGCCACACGTTAGAGACCATGCATGCATCAACGATTGCATAATTTATCGGAAGGAGCACGCGGAAAAAACAAGCTGTCCGGTGTGCAATGCTTCTCGATACAAGAAGGCTGGGAAGAAATGTCCCCAGAAAGTTGTATGGTACTTACCGATCACTCCCCGTCTCCAAAGGTATTTTGTAGATCCCAAGGAAGCAATGCAAATGCACTGGCACGCGGAGAGGAAGAAGCCCGACGATGGAGATGATCCGAAGCTGAGACACGTGAAGGATGGAAGCCAGTGGAGAGCATTGAACAACTTCTATCGGTATTTTGAATGTGATGCAAGGAACATCATGCTCGGCGCGTGTACCGATGGCATGAATCTGTTTGGCAACCAGAACACCAACCATAGCACATGGCCCGTGTTTGTATGGATGTACAACCTCCCCCCTGGTTGTGCATGAAATCAAAGTACATTCACATGAGCATGCTTATTCAAGGGCCGAAACAACCAGGAAATAATATTAATTTGTATCTGGGGCTACTTCAAGAGGAGTTAGACACGTTATGGAAAACACCGGCCAAGACATGGGACGCCAACAAAGGTGAGTATTTCAACATGAGAGTCGCGTTGATCACGACAGTGTAGGACTATCTCGGTTACGGATATGTGGCAGGCCAGGTGTGCCATGGATATTGCGGATGCACACGGTGCATGGATGATACGACGTCTTAGTAGCTAACGGCAAGGAAAGATGGCGGGTCTGGGAAAATCGTGTACATGGGGCATCGAAGATGGCTTGAACAGGACGACCCGTGGAGAAACCGTGGAGATCTATTCAATGGTCACGCTGAGCATTGAGGACCTCCATGTAAGCGGAGCGGTGCCAAAATCAATGAGCTGTTGAAAAACTGGAAGGAGTGCCCCGCGCTGGGAAAGACAATGAGAAAGGTGCCTGAGCCACTGCTGAAGGTATGGAAGACAAGGTCTGTGTTCTGGGACTTGGAGTACTGGCACAAACTCGATACACCTCATTTCCTTGATCAAATGCATATCTGTAAGAATGTCCTTGAGAGCTTGCTTGCAACACTGATGAACATGCCGGATAAGACCAATGATGGGCCGAAGGCAAGAAAAGACTTGCAAGATTTGAAAATTAGGGAAGATCTGCACATGCTGCCCCGTAAAATGTCAGACAAGACAGAGACGGAGACAGAGGCACGGGAGAAGAAGGGCAAGAAAATAAAGAAAGAGGATTATTGCCCCCCTTCTTGCTTCACCTTAAGTCAGGCTGAGATCAATGCCTTCTTTAAGTGCCTTACCGGAGTCAAAGTTAGTTCCGGTTACTATGCAAGATAAGCAGATATCTAGACACGAACAAGAAAAGGTTCAGCGGGATGAAGTTGCATGACTATCATGTGATGATGATGATGCAGATACTACCTGTTGCCCTTAGAGGGATAATGGACAAGCACGTCCGTGACACGCTTATTGGTCTCTGCAACTTTTTCGACGTCATCTCTCGAAAGTCGATCAGTGTGAATCAGCTCCAAAGGCTACAGGAAGAGATCGTTGTGATACTGAATGAGCTTGAGATGTACTTCCCGCCCGCGATCTTTGATGTGATAGTGCATCTGTGTGTCCATATTGTGGATGACATAATAGACCTGGGGCCGTCATTCCTGCACAACATGATGCCATTTGAGAGGATGAATGGGATCATCAAAGGATTCGTTCATAACATGTCCCGTCCGGATGGAAGCATCGTCCAGGGCTATTTGGCACAAGAGTGCATCTCTTTCTGTGAGAATTTTCTATATGGCGCAGACCAGCCGCCTAGTGTTAGTGTTGGTTTGCCCATTAACAAGCACGATGGGAGGCTCGAAGGAGATGGTCACTGCAACGGTCGCAGGGAACTGCACGTGGCATACTCAGATCGAGGCAGCGACTTTGACAGAGCAAACTTGGTAGTGCTACAACACCTAGACGAGGTAGATCCTTTCGTGGCACGACACAAAGAAATTATCGCAAAGAAGTATCGTGACCGGGGGGTATGCAGGACGGACGCCGAAGTTACTAGAGAGCACAACTCCACTTTCCTGCATTGGTTCAAAGAGCATATTATTGCTAATCCTCCGGAGGAGGACTCTAAGGACGGATTGCTCATATACGCCTTAGCACATGGCCCCTCGCCTAACCTCGTATCCTATCAGGCATATGATATCAACGGATACACGTTATACACGGAGGCCAAAGATATGGATGTTGATGATCAGAACTCAGGGGTGACGATGGAATGCATGACCGGCAGCGACAACGACGCAACTGAATGATTTTATGGAAGGGTCGAGGAGATCTGGGAGCTTGACTACTCTGGACTGCACAATACGACGATGTTCCGTGTTAGATGGGCTAAGAATGTCGAAAGAGAAAGCCGGATTTTCACTACCATGACTATGCCCGACGCCAAGAGCGCTACCGTGAATGCTATCGCAAAAAACGAGCCATGGATACAAGCTAAGCACGTGACACAATGCTTCTTCATAACTGACCCGCGCAATCCCAGCCGTGTTGTCCTGAGGAGAGGCAAAAGGAACATCATTGGAATGGATGGAGTCACCAACGAGGAAGACTATGATCAGTACGGCAACCCAATGAGGGAAGATGATGATGATGATGAAGTATACGTCAAAAGAAGAATCAATACTACATTACCTAAGAAAAATCATACTCCATGGAAAAGGCAAAGTCACAATGAGGGGCTCACTTATAATTCGACGAACAAGAAGGGAAAGAAGCTGACTCAAAAACAAAAACGTCAGCATTGAGGAAACTTATGTTATCGGTCAAATGATGTAATATATATATATATATATATATATATATATAGATGTTCCTATTTTGTATACACACTTAGCCATTATTATGCATGGGTCCAATGATGTGTAATATATATGTTCTTAATTTCCATACATATTTAACCATCAAATGATGCAATATATATCGCCCTCCCTTTGTTCACTGCCCTCGGGAAATAAAAGTGGGATAAAATAAAGGAAAAGAAAAAGGAAAACTGGCAGTAGCGAAGGTAGTAGCAGCGCGTTTTGCCTAAACCGCTACAGATACAGAAGTTAGTAGAAGCGAATTTCGTATAAAGCGCTACAGCTACTGAAGGTAGTAGCAGCGCGTTTTGTCCAAATGCGCTACTGCTACGTCCACTTAACCCAAAATTCTCACCCGCCCTGCTTCATCCCGCCTCCCCCCCCAAATCCCCACTCTCCCCCGTCGCACCGCCGCGCCCGACCCGGCCCCGGCGCTCGCCCCCGACTCCG
>NC_057813.1:693621429-693626866 GCF_018294505.1 Triticum aestivum
CGGCGCGCTCGCCCCCGACCCGTCGGCCCTCGCCTCCCTCCTCTCCACTCCCGGCCGTCGTCGGGCCTACCTCCTCGCCCCTGCACCCTCTGTAAACCCCCCTCTCTCTCAGCTAGGGTTCTTCGGTTAATTTACTTAGGTTTTAGATGGGGCAGTATGTTAACTAGGTTATCTATTTAGTTATGAATTTAGCTAGGTTTCAAAATTTGAACTGGACATGTGATATGTGCAAATTTGAACTGGACATGTGATATGTGCATATGTCATGTTTTGGACATGTCATGTTTGGAAACTGATCCGAGTGGCCTATGTTACACCGGAATGTTGATTCATTTCCGTTCCGGTGAATTTCAGGCGCTCGATATGTCCATTTTTTTAGCAAAGGTCATGCCGAAATTTCCCGCGAATAAAGGCATGATTTTGTGCTACATAGTTGGCATATCGAGTGCTGGCTCATTTATTCATACTTTTAGAAATAAATGAGGACACTTAATCATAGGAAACATGTCGAACAACGAAGAAACTGGGCCTTCTGACCAAGATGTAGACGAGATGGATTATGAGGGTGAACAAGAGTACCTCGACTATTTGACTACTAAGCAAGGTTTGCAGGTCGGCCTCGATGATGGTACTGACGCCGACATCGACACCGATAGTGTCGGCACCGATGGCGGCACCAAGACCGGTGGGGAAGGTACCGGCGGGGAAGGTACCAGCACGGAAGGTACCGGCCCCGATGCCGCTACCGAAAAGAGGAAGTATAAGAAGCAGAGGATACGAAAACCTAACAAACTAGGGATTGGACAACTTGTGATCACAAAGATGGCACCTGGCAAGTTTGAGCCGTTACAGCCGGAAGAACCTCGCAAGTGCTATGGGAACCAAGTAGGATGCATCCTACGGGAATGCGCGAGCATTAACGACGATGACTTAAGGAGTAAAGAACATTTGACGCAGTTGCAACTAACAAAGTTGCACAAGAGATTCAAGTTCCCCGACCGGGATGATAACATAGAACAACCGTGGGATGATCCAAAGATGAAAAAGATTAACAATCACGCCATGGGCATGTTCAGCAATGATTTGGCCTCCTGGAAAACGAGGGTGAAATGAGCTATTGAGGCTGATGAACCCCTGTCCTAGATTCTGGAGGAAAATCCGACACTTACGGAAGAGGAGTTCGAAAAGTTCAAGGATACTTGCGCTAACGAAGAAGCCAAGGCTAAGGCAGCGAAATTCTAGAGCCTTCAGCAAAGGAACACGGGGAAGCATCGCCTCGGAAGCTGTGGCTACCTCGGTAAAAGGCCCATATGGGATAAGGAGGATGCGGAACGTGAAGCCGCGGGTCTCCCAAACCCCTTCGCGAAGTTCACCAACCCCTTGGAGCATGACTTCATCAGGGCCCGCTACAAGTGGGACAAGGAGAAAAAGGTTTTTTTACACGGAGAAGATCACGAGGAAATTGATTAGACTACTGGAGAAGCAACACCAGCTTGCAGCCGAAAGCCCTTCTTCTCCGATGAGGCCCAAGTGGGACACCCCTCTCAACCGGGCCTTGAACGAACTTAAGGGACTCCCTTTGGATCAGCGGCCGCAATATGGCCGTGTGCACGGCGCTGGAGACGGCGCCACGTGGAAGGTTACAACGAGGGCCCGGAGGCCAAGAAGCTGAAAAATAATTTTAGTCAGGCGGACATCGACGCGAAGGTGAAGCTTGCAGTCGAGAAAAAAAACAGCTGAGGAAGCGAAAAAAGCAGTCGAGGACAAATATGAGTTGCTACAGCAGGCAGTCAATGCAGCTATAACTGCCTGCAGAAATAATTTCACTACTAACTTGGTTCCTGTTATCATCAACTGGGCAAAGGAAAATCCAGACAAGACGGTACATGATTTCCCGATGCCCAGTTTCGTCGGGAGCAACTCCATGAACAACAACACCATCACACCATCACTTGCTCACGCAATTGGGCCTCCTCTCGCAGCCGCTCCCGCTCATTGCAGCCCGTCCTCAGTCTCAGGCGCGCTAGGTGGGCCTTCATCTTTGGCTGAGCTCGATGCCGTCACGGTAATTACATGTCGCACCAACATATATATATATATATAATATTCCATTTTTGTTGCCTTTCGGTTGTTTTACGCCACAGACATATGTGTTTGCAGGCGAAAGAAACCCCGTGCACCATACTCTACTTGATCAAAGGCCAGAAGGTGGACGTGGGAAAGGGGATGATAATGGACCCCTCTCAACGCACGTTCCACAACCAACCGATCCCCGCTGGGCACTTCAGGGTTAGCTTGACCAGTGTGAAATCGGGGCACGAGGATTTGCCTCCTCCAGTACAACATGTGGGAGCGGACGACGAGACCCCGCCGCGGATTGGAAGCTGCAAGAATTGGGTGCTGCTATGGCCAAAGAATCTTATTCGTCTGGAGCCAGCCGAGAGCACACCAATAACTACCACACATCAACAAGCATGTGCGAAGACCACCACCCCGCCTACGCAATTACTAGCTCCTGTAGTGCCGGTGAGAGCGGCGGACGACATGATGAAGGGGGTGCAATAGTTATGGCTGATGTAATTTCTCCTGTAGAACAGAGAATGGATGATGAGACGGAGGTCGACCCTATGGATTACCTCAATACAAACGCGTATGACTGTGACATAGATATGATGAGTCAACCATATGACGAATCGGGCTATCAGCTTGCTAATGAGGATATGGATGATATGCCCGGGCAGCATCGTACCATGGATTGCAAAAAGTCTCTCTTCATGAAATCCTCATAGGACACTTCTGAAGATGCCTCCTCAACACAGGCTCAACTAGCCGGGCGCAAGGGTCGTACAGTACTTAGCCCGGGAACACTTGGGCAGGGGTTATGGAAGGGTCTGGAAGGTGTGCCCAAGAAAAAGGAGAGGAAGAGATCGGGGAAGGTAACTGCCTCCAAACAGGCTAGAGCACATAGCAGCCAGACGATGCATTCTGAAGAGCGTGTACCCGTGAAAAGTGCGGTCATGTTCCATCTCATGGGCGAGCCGATGCTACCGCGAAAACCGCTGGACGCACTATCAGGGGATCTCAGGAGACTGCACGACCATGTGTTGTCGACTGAGAAAAGCCTACTAGCCTCAAAGGATCTAGGATATCCGACATACGCGGCTCGTGTGCCTGAGGGGAAGTGCTACGTCAACACACAACCCGCGGAGGTGTTCTTCCTGTGGTTTGACCATATCTTTGAGATGTTTCTAACAAGGCGGCTTGATTTTACTATCGTCCACGTTTTTGCGCTACATATGAGCTCCGTCATGAAGAGTGAAGAAGTCTCGCAAATCTGTGTGGCGGATCCGTACTACATGCACGAGTCTTTCTTGAGTCTCGACGACTTTGAGCGTGAAACTGCTAGGGAGTACCTCCAAAACTTCATGGTATAGAATAAGGACCGGGAAATTGTCCTCGTGCCTTATCATCCAAAGTAAGTCAGTTCCGGACAACCCTTTCGTACATTTCAATCATTCCTTCTCTCTCATATGGGGAATAATTTGAGGTGTCTTTTCCCCGCTGCAATGGGCATGCCGTCCTTATCGTTCTTTACCCACAAGTCTCCCACGCCATGTATTTTGACCCTTCCAGAGACTACGAGATAAAAGACTACACCCACATAATGAATATTCTAGATGATGCTCTCCAAGGCTTCAGCTTTAGAGGTGGCCACGTGAAGATCAAGAAACAAAGGAACAAGAAGATGGGTTTCATGCATAAAACTAACTTCTCCTACATCCATGTCCCAAAACCAAGCAAGAAGGATGGATTCTACATCGTCCATCTCATGATTAAGTTTAACACGGATCACCAAAAGCTTCGCATTAACAGCAGAAATGATGATCGTATCCACAAGTGGCTAGAATCTCATGGAGAAGTGGATTATAAACTTAGAGATGACTTCTTTCGCATCCAAAGCAACATTGCGACGATCATCATGAAAGAAGTCGTCGATGAGAAGGGGATGTTCCACCACGGCCCTATATCGCGAGCTGACGTCTGAACTCGCATAGGCATGCAACGTCTAGACCTCATGCCGTTCAAGAAGCTAGGGTTCTTCCTTGATGATATGGAAGGATGGAACTTCTAGTGATTTATGATGCCGATGATGATGATATGTGTTAGTTGAACTTGTATACTTTTTGTAGCGATGAAACTTTGTGATGTCCACGGTCCATGCCAAACTTGCGTAACGCTACTTTGTTAGTTTGCGTACGATGACCTGCATACCTCTAGTTAATTAGTTTGCGTACTATATGTTGCATCTAGTTGCTAACCCTTTCTTTTTCGGTGTTGCTCTAGTACATTTTGTTGCATATATATGATTGTACATCCTCTTCATGAACATGCATCTCTAACAGGTACCTAGTTTCTTGATGGCGAGATGGAATTGCTATGTCATGTACAAAAGGAAGGTTCCGGGGGTGTACAACGAGTGGCATGAGTGTCAGGCGCAAGTGAATGGGTTCACAGGCGCCAGGCATAAAGGCTTCAAAAGCAGACAAGAAGGAGAAGCTAGTTACTTGAGGTTCACGCTAGCGCGAGAGAGGACTCGTAACCGCCACCTCATGTACTGCGTAGTTCCGCTCTCACTCATAGTGATAGCACTTCTTGCATATACCTTTGTTTAGATGGATGAGGTTGTTGTAGTTGCAAGTATTCGAGACTTGCACGTATCGCTATTTTCGAGATGATGACAAGATATCACTTTGTGTTGGATGATGATTATGATGAGACTCTTTGTATGTACATGCTATGATTACATTTGTGGTCTCGCAGGCATTTGTATGTGTATAATGATGACATTTCTATGTGCTAAAGATTCTTCTATAAAGCCTGTTCAAATACAAAACAAATATGCCAAAAAAACAAATAAACCTACTTAAATTAGCAGTAGTGAGTGTATAAAAGTTAGCAGCAGCGCCGCAATAGCAGTAGCGCGTCAAGGCAAAGCGCGCTAGAGCTACTAGCAGTAGCGTGCTTCCGCTAACAGCGCTGCTGCTACACTTGTGTAGCAGTAGCGCCAGTGAGCACGCGCTACTGCTATCTGTTAGCTGTAGCGCCTTATTAGTAGCGCCTATCCCCGCGCTACTGATACATCTAAAACCCGCGCTGCTGCTAGCCTTTTCCCTAGTAGTGGTGTGACGCTCGGGTGGCATTTCTACCCCCCCCCCCCACGGCCCCCGTCCCGCCTGACCATGTAGCGTTTGACCATGGGATCTAGCCCTTTGACTTAGCACGGACGGGCTTTGAGCAGTGGACCTATCCACCCGGTTGTGTTAGGTCAGTCCATAGGAATACTTTGGAGCAACATCCGGGACAGACCCATGGCAAGATCCCCTCCGTGTAGACCCGACGCGTCCATTTCCCCCCTACAGGTGCCGGCGGCGGCGCC
>NC_057813.1:693627907-693628949 GCF_018294505.1 Triticum aestivum
GGGGGGGGCACGCCCCGGAGACGCGTGCCGCCTCTTCAGACATGCCACAACACCACCCCGCATGTATGAGGGCCCGCTACGACGCTCCGGTGGCATTGCTACCCCCAGGGCCCCCGTCCCGCCTAACCCTGGAGCGGTTGACCACGAGATCTAGCCTTCTGACTTCCCACGGACGGGCTTTGACCAGTGGACCTCTCCACCCGGTTGTGTTAGGTCGGCCCAGAGGGACACCCGGGAGCAACATCCGGGCAAAAACCACAGCTACATCCACTCCGTGTAGACCCGACGCGTCTGTTTCCCCCCTCCAGGTGCCGGCGGCGGCGCCGTCCATGAGGGGGGGCACATCGCGGATGTGAGGGGGGTCACTCTCTGGAGACGGGTGTCGGGCGTTTGCAACTGCCACAAAACTTCTGTCGGCATAGCTGTTTTTGATTTTAATAAAATATAAGGATCTATATTTAAAAGAACATGACCGCACATTATTAACGTGCTCGAAAAAATACAAACTATATATATATATATATATATATATATATATATATATATATATATATATATTCATAATATATGAAAAAAATACAAACTACATATATATTCATATGTATGTTTATATTTAACATGCTACATGTTAGTTGATATAATAATACACAAAAAAACATTAAAAAATATGTACGGAAAAAAATCTAACTATGCCGACGGCCTAGATCCGACCAGCGTGCCGCGGATCACTGACGTGGCAGATATGCCGACGGCAGCCATCGGCATAGCCTCTGCATGGTGCGGCCTGGATCAATGACGTGGCCTGCGGACCTATGCCGACGGCCCCCCGTCTAGGCCGTCGGCATAGCTCTGACGCCGTTTGCCAGGGGGTGGCCGGGCCCCACGTGTATGCCGACGGCCTTCGTAAGCCGACGGTAGCTGTCGGCGTATATGTAGCTAGGCCGACGGCCGTTCTATGCCGACGGGTGCCGTCGGCTTATCTCTGCGTAGCCCGACGGCCTTTGTACGCCGACGGCCAGAACCAGGCTGTCGGCATATCTCC
>NC_057813.1:693631854-693640533 GCF_018294505.1 Triticum aestivum
GGCGATGGTGCCGTCCATGAGGGGGCACATCGCGGAGACGTGTGCCGCCTCTTCGGACAAGCCACCACAACACCCCGCATGTATGAGGGTCCGGTGCGATGCTTGGGTAGCATTGCTACACCTCCAGGGCCCTCGTCCCTCCTAACCCTGTAGGGTTTGAGCACGGGAGCTAGCCCTTTGACTTTGCACGGACGGGCTTTGAGCAGTAGACCTATCCACCCGGTTGTGTTAGGTCAGTCCATAGGAACACTTTGCAGCAACATCCGGGCCAGACGCACGGCAAGATCCCCTCCGTGTAGACCCGACGCATCCGTTTCCCCCTCCAGGTGCTGGCGGCGGCGCAGTCCGGGAGGGGGGGCACACACCGGAGACGCGTGCCGCCTCACTACAAGAAATATGTCAACTTGTGACCACCACTATTGGTCACTGAAAGGTCACAAATTTCCATTTACGACCTTTTTGTGACCAAAAACAGAAGGTCAAAAGCTGGCCGTCATAAACTGACTATAGCGACCTTTCTTCTATAATGGTCAAAGACGTTTACGACCAAAGTATTCCTACTGTGGCGTTTTGGTCACTATCAACCTCCCCCAGGCCACGTAGGCATCCAGCGTGGCAAGCTGATGTGGCACAAGATTCAGCCCGATCCAATTCGATTTTCTACATGGGCCAAGCCCAACAATTCAGCCTTTTTACTGTATATTTTCTCTATTAATTTTCTCTAGCTACATGGGCCTAGCCCAACAATTTGGCCTTTTTATTTTATGGGTCATGGCCTTTTTGTACAACAGTTTTAGTTTTTATTCATAAAATGGGTCCACTAGTCAAACAGATCCCACTTGTCAGGTTCTGATAAGTGGGTCCTAGCTATTAGGCCCAGATTCTTCATATTTCAATTTGACAATAAGAAAATAACTAGTAGTTAAATTGGCAAGGAAAAACACACAAGATACTTCAAATAACAATAGCCAGATTCAATACAAGCTCTACAAATGACACGTCCTACAAGCTGTAGCATATACAACCTTATTTACAAGCTCTACAAATGACAAGTCCTACAAGCTGTAGCATTTACAAGTTCTACAAGTTACACGTAATACAAGCTTAGCTGATACAAGCTCTACAACTATGGGAATCAGTTACTAGCTCTACAAGTATTTTCTTCTTCTACATGTAGCTCCTTCAATAGCGATCAAATGCCGGCTCACTGGAGAGTTAGGACTGGGCCTTCCACGGACGCCCTGTTACATGAATCAGCTGATAAAAATTAGAAAAACTGGAGACAATATATTATGAACATTCCATTCAAAAAAGGAGTAACTCAGTTGAAGTGAACACAGCAGCAGTTTTTCTCATTGAAGTGAACACAGCAGTAGTTTTTCTCATTGAAGTGAACACAGCAGCCGTTTTTCTCATTGAAGTGAACACAACAGCAGTTTTTCTCATTGAAGTGAACACAACAGCAGCAGTTTTTCTCATACAGTATGTGTCTTAATATAACTCCTAAGAAATGTTCACAACCTGAATTAACTACACTTTTTCTCATTGAAGTGAACACAACAGCAGTTTAATCAACAACCCCATACTTTACTATAGAATGTTTCTTCTGAATGCATAGCTTAAAGGCGGGCGGGGCTGAGAATCATCATAACAGGATATGTATATATATATGTAGAGAGAGAGAGAGAGATCACCTTAACAATAGATGGTGGGCATCCTCGCCGGATCGGAGTAGCTTGTCCCTGGCCCTCCCCACGGGATGGTACCAAACTGCACACACACCAAGCAAGAGAGCACGCATCAGATCATATGAGAAAATGAACAAAAAATAGAGAGGAGGAGGAGAGGGGTCACCTTGGCAACAGATGAACAAACTTTGGTCATTTGGCTCTGTCCTTGCTGGATAGAAGCATCTTGTCCTTTGGCCCTGTCCACACACCAAGCAAACTGCAGAAAAAACACGCAATGAAAAACTGAAGATCACAGTGTATGGAAAACTGAAGATCATAGTGATGATAACATACAAACAAAGGATCTTTGGCCCATCAAGTTTTAAGACAAAAAAAGAGCAAAACCAACGATGCTACAAATCAGAGATTACAGGAACAACAACAGAAGGTTGTTTAACAAGTTTGAACGGCCACTATATATAGCACAATGTATGTAATGTAAAATTTCTGGATGAACAAGCTTTAATGGCTACCGTATTGTGATATTGTGATAATGGGAGGAGGCTTCCCATAAAATAGCAGGAAAATGCACTACTATTGTGATATTCCTCCCATAAAAAACACTAATATTCCAGTAGAGATCAAATGTTTTGAGCAGGAAAATAATGGTACATTCACAACTTCAGTTGGGGTAAATATCACCACATGTCTTAGTATACAGGCAGCAATAGTATCATCGAGCACAGAAAAACAGCAGCTTGACCCATGTAAGTCATAGCTCTTTAGAGAGAAAGAAAGAACAGGTTCAGCTAGCTATGTATTCATAGTTGAGAGCTAAGCAATTTGTTTGTTTGTGCTGTAATTGACAGACCTAGTACAAGAAACAAGCCAAGTGAAACAATATTGACTAATTCGATGGCAATACAAGCTAATCTACTTAGCTAGTAGGTAACCATCCAATCCATGATGCAGCAGCAGGTGCAAATATGATATGATGTGAAGAAGAAGCTAGCTGGAGAGGTTGGGGATGAAACCAAAATTACAAACCATTGGCGTACCTCACATCACCATAGTTTTATCATTTTATAAGCAACTGGAAACTATGCAGAGCAGAGCAGACCGGACAGTAAAAGAATTATCAAGTAGGGCAAAACAGCAGCGTGGCCATCAACTCATAGCCCTGAAGAAAGAAAGAACCAATAGGGTCAGCTACTTATTTATTCAGAATTGAGAGTTGAGCAATCATTAGAAAACTAAAGATACTGCTCAGCTAACTAAATAACACATGATTCAGTACACACTTGAGCTTTTATGTTTGGAGGATCAGGTTGGTTAAACAGATACAGTGGATGGAACATAGCAGAGATAGGCTAGTATAGCTCCAGTTTTAGTCATCCCAAAGGAATATTCATAGCAAACCAAGATAGGTTGAAGCTAGACAAGCGGATTTCGAGTGTTGATAAGCACCAGAATGCTAGCAAATTGGCCTATATTTATATGTTCACTTCTCTTTATAATTCACTAATGCAAAGGTGCAAATCATCATCCTTCTTTAATGACGACACAGACAAACAAGTTTTATCCAAAAAAGGTGTCTAAACAATTCAATCACTGATCCCTAACCTGCATGGATCAGGCGCATGTAGAAAACTGAGTGGACAAGGCCATGCGAGCTCACCTAATCGAGCTAGTGTAGCACACGAGGATGCCTTGTACGAGGGCGGCAGGGTCGGTTGAGGACCGCAGCGGCAGAGGCAACTGTGCCTGCAGCGGCGGAGGCCCCGCCTTCGTCTGACGCTGTCGAGGGCGGCACATCTGTCGAGGTACACGACGGCGACAGCTGCTGCATGGGGAGGGGGGCTGTGGCCGGCGTGTAGCTCGGGTGGATCCTCCTTGAGGAGCTTGGCCTTGGCGCGGCGGATCTCTGCGTTGAGCACGCACCGTCGATGGTGGGAGAGGCGGCTGCCCGAGCAAATCAATGAGAAGGGGTCAGAGGTCGTGGCCATGCGAGGCAAATCGCCAGTAAAACGACTCAGGTGCGGGAGGAGACGGAACTGATTTGGCCGGCGGGGACCGCTGCTTGTCCTCACCATCGAGGATCTGGCCGCCGTCTCGCTCGCACGGCCTGGATCCGCCCGCCGCGTCGTGGTCAGAGTGGAGAAGATGGCGAGGTCGGCGGCGGAGCCGAAGGGGCCGGAGACGGAGGCTGGCCGCGCCGGGGATGCCATGAGATGCTCTGCGATCCGCGAGCGAGGAGCGAAGCAATGACGAGCAGCGCGGGCGCGAACGGCGGGAGCAGGTGGTCGTCCACGAAGGCGAGGAGGAGCGGCTTGAGGTGGGAGGGGAGGTCGCGACGGGATCGGCCGCCGTAGGTGGCGGCGGCGGTCCAATGGAGGGAGAGGGGAGAGGGGTTAGGGTTTGGGCTGTGGATCGTGGGGGGGGGAGTGGTGTGCGGGGGAGAGGGGGAGTGGTGTGCGGTGGGTGAGTGGTGTGCGGTGGGTGAGTGGTGGCATTCGTCCACTGAGAGGTGGGCCCGCGAGGAATTAGGCCCACATGTCAGTGTCCTCAACGACGTGTGGTGTAGGTGAGGGGAGCTGCTTTTGGGTGGGTGTGGGTGGCGAGAGGATGAGGGTGTGGGCCGTTGGATCTAGCAGTATCCGACGGTCTGTAATGCTTGATCCGCGTGACATGCCCATAGACCAATCAGAACGAAGTGCGGGCTTATGACCATCTAAAATTGTCGTAATTGATTAACAATAGGCGCTAGCAACACACCACCACAGCGCCCGGCGAAACTCCATTGCAGCATGAGCTCCAACGCAGCACCACGATGCCCGATGGTAAGTTTCCTTCTCTTTTTATGACAATGTTAGTTAATTTTTCAAATAATTAGTAGTGTTATTCCTTGAATAACGAAAAATCAATTTTCCATTTTTGGAGTGCCCCAAAAGAGTTTTTTTGTGAAGGACCTGCCATATATTTGTTGCAAAATTGGACCAAATCAATTTTCTAAAATACTAGGACATATTTAATGCATAATTGACCAAATGGTTGGGTGTCAAATGCATAATTGACCACTAGCTAGGAACGGTCATTCCCGCCGTTTTGACCGCATTTTAAAACGGGCATAAAAAATAAAAAAAATAAAAAATTGGGAAACCTTCGCATTGTGTCATCATATGTGGCCAAGTTGCTAGGAAAAATAACAAACTTGTAATACGGCAATTATTTTAAAAAAGTGTTCTCAGAAACGAGGTATCATGTGTGGAGATCCATGGCTTTCAAGCCAAATGATCAATCTTATGGCCACATTCATGGCATAGTTTGTTCAAATGATCTCATATTGTGCACAAGGGTGCATATTGGAATGGCAAACAATGTTGCCTAAGGAAGTTTTCATTTTCGTTGGATGAAAAAACCATTTTCCATTTTTCGAGTGCCCGAAAGGAGGTTTTTTTGTGAAGGAACTACCAAATAATTGTTGAAAAATTGGACCAAATAATTTTTATAAAATACTAGGCCATATTTAATGCACAATTGACCAAATGGTTGGGTGTAAAATTTTTTGATCCACCTCTCGTGAAAAAGACAAATTTCCGCCGATTTAGCTGGAAGCGGATCAAATTTGAACTGCAGCTGCATTATAGTTTGCTATTTATTATTTACAAAAATCATTTCTAGGTACATAAGTATCTATTTAATCAGAGAAACACAAAAAAAATTCCAAGATTCAACCACTAGCTAGGAACGGTTATTCCCGCCGTTTTGACCGCATTTTGGAACGGGCATAAAAAATTCAAAACAAATCAAAAAATTGGGAAACCTTCGCATTGTGTCATCATATGTGGCCAAGTTCCTAGGAAAAATAACAAACTTGTAATACGACAATTATTTTAAAAAAGTGTTCTCAGAAACGAGCTATCATGTGTGGAGATCATTGGCTTTCAAGCCAAATGATCAATCTTATGGCCACATTCATGGCATAGTTTGTTCAAATGATCTCATATTGTGCACAAGGGTGCATATTGGAATGGCAAACAATGTTGCCTAAGGAAGTTTTCATTTTCGTTGGATGAAAAAACCATTTGCCATTTTTCGAGTGCCCAAAAGGAGGTTTTTTTGTGAAGAACTACCAAATAATTGTTGAAAAATTGGACCAAATCATTTTTATAAAATACTAGGCCATATTTAATGCACAATTGACCAAATGGTTGGGTGTAAAATTTTTTGATCCACCTCTCGTGAAAAAGACAAATTTCCGCCGATTTAGCTGGAAGCGGGTCAAATTTGAACTGCAGCTGCATTATAGTTTGCTATTTATTTTTTCCAAAAATCATTTCTAGGTACATAAGTATCTATTTAATCAGAGAAACACAAAAAAAATTCCAAGATTCAACCACTAGCTAGGAACGGTCATTCCCGCCGTTTTGACCGCATTTTGGAACGGGCATAAAAAATTCAAAACAAATCAAAAAATTGGGAAACCTTCGCATTGTGTCATCATATGTGGCCAAGTTCCTAGGAAAAATAACAAACTTGTAATACGACAATTATTTTAAAAAAGTGTTCTCAGAAACGAGCTATCATGTGTGGAGATCAATGGCTTTCAAGCCAAATGATCAATCTTATGGCCACATTCATGGCATAGTTTGTTCAAATGATCTCCTATTGTGCACAAGGGTGCATATTGGAATGGCAAACAATGTTGCCTAAGGAAGTTTTCATTTTCGTTGGACGAAAAAACCATTTTCCATTTTTCGAGTGCCCGAAAGGAGGTTTTTTTGTGAAGGAACTACCAAATAATTGTTGCAAAATTGGACCAAATCATTTTTATAAAATACTAGGCCATATTTAATGCACAATTGACAAAATGGTTGGGTGTAAAATTTTTTGATCCACCTCTCGTGAAAAAGACAAATTCCCGCCGATTTAGTTGGAAGCGGGTCAAATTTGAACTGCAGCTGCCTCATAGTTTGCTATTTATTTTTTCCAAAAATCATTTCTAGGTACATAAGTATCTATTTAATCAGAGAAACATCAAAAGTTTTCCAAGAATCAACCACTAGCTAGGAACGGTCAAGCCCGCCGTTTTGACCGCATTTTCAAACGGGCATAAAAAATTCAAAAAAATCAAAAAATTGGAAACCTTCGCATTGTGTCATTATGTGTGACCAAGTTTCCAGGAAAAATAATAATCTTGTAATACAAAAATTATTTTAGAAAAGTGTTCTCATAAATGAGCTATCATGTGTGAAGATTCATGGATTTCAACCCAAACGCTCAATCTCATGGTCACATTCATGGCATAGTTTGTTCAAATGATCTCATATTGTGCACAAGGGTGCATCTTGGAATTCCAAACAGTGTTGCCAAAGGTAGTTTTCATTTTCTTTGCACGGAAAATTCATTTTCCATTTTTCGAGTGCCCGAAATGAGGTTTTTTTGTGAAGGACCTACCATATATTTGTAGCAAAATTGTGCCAAATCATTTTTATAAAATATTAGGACATATTTAATGCACAACTGACAAAATGGTTGGGTGTCAAAAGTTTTGATCCACCTCTGGTGAAAAAGACAAATTCCCGCCGATTCAGTTGGAAGCGGGTCAAATTTGAACTGCATCTGCCTCATAGTTTGCTATTTATTTTTTCCAAACATCATTTCTAGTTACATAAGTACCTATTTAATCATAAATACATTGTTTGGTGGTGATACGTCGATGTTTGGGTGGTGGCCGAGGGCCCCAACTCTAGAGCGTGTAAACTCGCATGCCCGTCGCGTGGTCACCGCGTGACCGTGGCATTGCCATGTGTTCTGGGCAGCCTAGGCATGTCTAGTGGGTTGAGCACTCCCCAGGTAGGTGCTAGGAACAAAATTACAACATAGGATTCTCACAAGGAGACCGATTGATGCTCAAACATGAATTAGCGGCCAAGTGTTTGATTAGCGGTACGGGAAATGTACATGGCTAATGGGCGTGAGTTTTGGCTGAGGATGATCAGTTACTAGGAAGACCGTCTTCACAAATTTTCAGCTCAAAAGGAGGACCCTAGGTGGTACTTGCTTTGCAAACCACCACACTGGACATAAATACGAATGTTGAAGCTCGGCTCAAAATAATGAATGGATTGAGCTGGCATTTGGTGGAGGATGGTTATTTGGGCATAGGAAAGACCTGTAGAAAATGGATACTATTTGGACATGCCAAAGTGGTACTTCCTTCACAAACTGTTACTCTGAATAGAATAGGAAAATGAATATTTTTGAATTATTTTTGAACTAGGCAAGGAAGGTTTTAACATATTTGACGAAGATATGACCCAAAGAATTTATGAGATTTTTTTGGGAATTTTGGGAATGATAGAAATATAGGTTGCTTCACAACCTAGGGTAAAAACTGCCACATGGACATGACACATAGGCAAAACTGATGAGGTGGCGCCTAGTCATAGCAACCCACCACAATTTACAAGGCTATGACCATCTATATTGGTCGTTAACAACTAGAAATAAGGCAGCGGACTAGCACTGTTAGCTTTATGACCATTTCATGTAAGGAAATTATGACCTTTCTGACCAAAATGGTCGCAATGGTTTAGGGTTTGGAGCCCCTCGAACAACTTTTGACCAATTGGTCTCAAATGGTCATAACTCTATGACCAATTCTTCCAGGGTCACTGACAGAAGGTCATAAGTTGACATATTTCTTGTAGTGCCTCTTCGGACATGCCACCACACCACCCCGCATGTATGAGGGCTCGGTGCGACCCTCGGGTGGCATTGCTACCCCCCCTTCTACGCCCCCCGCCCCGCCTAACCCTGTACCGTTTGACCACGAGATCTAGCCCATTGACTTTGCATGGACGGGCTTTGAGCAGTGGACCTATCCACTCGGTTGTGTTAGGTCAGTCCATAGGAACACTTTGAAGCGACATTTGGGCTAGACCCATGGCAAGATCCCCTCCGTGTAGACCCGACGCGTCCGTTTCCCCCCTCCTGGTGTGGGTGG
>NC_057813.1:693643887-693652778 GCF_018294505.1 Triticum aestivum
TTAGGTCAGTCCATAGGAACACTTTGCAGCAACATCCGGGCCAGACCAACGGCAAGATCCCCTCCGTGTAGACCCGACGCATCCGTTCCCCCTCCAGGTGCTGGCGGCGGCGCAGTCCGGGAGGGGGGCACACACCGGAGACGCGTGCCGCCTCTTCGGACATGCCACCACACCACCCCGCATGTATGAGGGCCCGGTGCGACTCTCGAGTGGCATTGCTACCCCCCCCTTCTACGCCCCCGCCCCGCCTAACCCTGTAGCGTTTGACCACGGGATCTAGCCCTTTGACTTTGCACGGACGGGCTTTGAGCAGTGGACCTATCCACCCGGTTGTGTTAGGTCAGTCACTACAAGAAATATGTCAACTAGTGACCTTCTGTCAGTGACCCTCGAAGAATTGGTCATAGATCTATGACCATTTCAGACCAATTGGTCAATAGCTATTCAGGGGGCTCCAAACCCTAAACCATTGCAACCATTTTGGTCAGAAAGGTCGTAATTTCCTTACACGAAATGGTCGCAAAGCAAACAGTGCTAGTCTACTGCCTTATTTCTAGTTGTTAATGACCAATATAGATGGTCATAGCCTTGTAGATTGTGGTGGGTTGTGATGACTAGGCACCATCTCATCTGTTTTGCCTATGTGTCATGTCCATGTGGGAGTTTTTGCCCTAGGTTGTGAAGCAACCTATATTTCTGTTATTGCAAAAATTCCCAAAAAATTCTCATAAATGTTTTGGATCATATCTTCATCAAATATGTCAAAAACATTCCTTGCCTAGTTCAAAAATAATTCGAAAAAATTCATTTTCCTAGTATGTTCAGAGCAGCACTTTGTGAAGGAAGTACCACTTTGGCATGTCCAACTGGTATCCATTTTCTACAGTGCTTTCCTGTGCCCAAATAACCATCCTCCACCAAATGCCAGCTCAATCCATTCATTATTTTGAGCCCAGCTTCAACATTCGTATTTATGTCCAGTGTGGTACTTTGTAAAGCAAGTACCACCTAGGCTCCTCCTTTTGAGGTGAAAATTTGTGAAGACGGTCTTCTTAGTAACTGATCATCCTCAGCCGAAACTCAAGCCCATTAGCCATGTGCATTTCCCGTACCGCAAATCAAACACTTGGCTGCTTATTCATGTTTGAGCATCGATCGATTTCCTCGTGAGAATCTTTTGTTGTGATTTTCTTCCTACCACCTACATGGGGAGTGCCCAACCCACTAGACATGCCTAGGCCGCCCAGAACACATTGCAACGCCACGGTCACGCGGTGACCACGCGGCGGGCATGCGAGCTTACGCGCTCTAGAGTTGGGGCCCTCGGCCACCGTCCAAACCTCGATGTCTCGCCATCAAACCATGTATTTCAGATTAAATAGATACTTATTTACCTAGAAATGATTTTTGGAAAAATAGAGAGCAAACTATGAGGCAGCTGCTGTTCAAATTTGACCCGCTTCCAACTAAATCGACGGGAATTTGTCTTTTTCACCAGAGGTGGATCAAAATTTTTGACACCCAACCATTTCATCAATTGTGCATTAAATATGGCCTAGTATTATATAAAATTGATTAGGTCCAATTTTGCAACAAATATATGGTAGGTCCTTCACCAAAAAAACTCATTTCAAGCACTCAGAAAATGGAAAATGGTTTTTTCATCCAAAGAAAATTAAAACTTCCTTAGGAAACATTGTTTGCCATTCCAATATGCACCCTTGTGCACAATATGATATCATTTGAACAAACTATGCCATGAATGTGGCCACAAGATTGATCATTTGCTTTGAAAGCCATGAATCTTCACATTTGATAACTCATTTCTGAGAACACTTTTCTAAAATAATTACCGTATTAAAAGTTGATTATTTTTCCTGGAAACTTGGTCACATATAATGACACAATGCGAAGGTTTTCCAATTTTTTGATTTTTTTTAAAAAAATTTATGCCCGTTTCAAAATGCGTTCAAAACGGTGGGCTTGACCGTTCCTAGCTAGTGGTTGAATCTTGGAAAACTTCTGATGTTTCTCTGATTAAGTAGACACTTATGTACCTATAAATGATTTTTGGAAAAAATAAAGAGCAAACGATGAGGCAGCTACAGTTTAAATTTGACCCGTTTCCAACTAAATCGACGGCAATTTGTCTTTTTCCCCAGAGGTGGATCAAAACTTTTTTCACCCAACCATTTGGTCAATTGTGCATTATATATGGCCTAGTATTTTATAAAATTGATTTGGTCCATTTTTGCAACAATTATTTGGTAGTTCCTTCACAAAAAACCTCCTTTTGTGCACTCGGGAAATGAAAAATGAATTTGCCGTGCAAAGAAAATGAAAACTTCCTTAGGCAACATTGTTTGGAATTCCAAGATGCACCATTGTGCACAATATGAGATCATTTGAACAAACTATGCCATGAATGTGGCCATAAGATTGACCATTTGGCTTGAAAGCCATATGAATCTTCACGCATGATAGCTCATTTCTGAGAACACTTTTTTAAAATAATTACCGTATTACAAGTTTATTATTTTTCCTAGAAACTTGGTCACATATAATGACATAATGCGAAGGTTTTCCAATTTTTAGATTTTTTTTGAATTTTTATGCCCGTTTCAAAATGCGGTCAAAACTGCGGGCTTGACCGTTCCTAGCTAGTGGTTGAATCTTGGAAAACTTTTGATGTTTCTCTGATTAAATAGATACTTATGTACCTAGAAATGATTTTTGAAAAAAATAAAGAGCAAACTATGAGGCAGCTACAGTTCAAATTTGACCCGTTTCCAACTGAATCGACGGCAATTTGTCTTTTTCACCAGAGGTGTATCAAAACTTTTTTCACCCAACCATTTGGTCAATTGTGCATTATATATGGCCTAGTATTTTATAAAATTGATTTGGTACATTTTTTCAACAATTATTTGGTAGTTCCTTCACAAAAAAACCTCCTTTTGGGCACTTGGAATATGAAAAATGAATTTTTCGTGCAAAGAAAATGAAAACTTCCTTAGGCAACATAGTTTGGAATTCCAAGATGCACCCTTGTGCACAATATGAGATCATTTGAACAAACTATGCCATGAATGTGGCCATAAGATTGATCATTTGGCTTGAAAGCCATGAATCTTCACGCATGATAGCTCGTTTCTGAGAACACTTTTTTAAAATAATTGTCGTATTACAAGTTCGTTATTTTTCTTGGGAACTTGGACACATATAATGACACAATGCAAAGGTTTTCCATTTTTTTGAATTTTTTTGAATTTTTTATGCCCGTTTCAAAATACGGTCAAAACGGCGGGAATGACCATTCCTAGCTAGTGGTCGAATCTTGGATTTTTTTTCGTGTTTCTCTAATTAAATAGATACTTATGTACCTAGAAATGATTTCTGGAAAAAATAATGAGCAAACTATAAGGCAGTTGCAGTTCAAATTTGACTCGTTTCCAACTGAATTGACAGAAATTTGTCTTTTTCACCAGAGGTGGATAAAATTTTTTAACACCTTACCATTTGGTCAATTGTGCATTAAATATGTCCTAGTATTTTAGAAAATTAATTTGGTACAATTTTGCAACAAATATATTGTAGGCCCTTCACAAAAAAAACTTATTTTGGCACTCGAAAAATGGAAAATTGATTTTTCGTGCAAAGAAAATAAAAACTCCCTTTGTCAATATTGTTTGCAAATCCACGATGTAAAATTGTGCAAAATATGATATCATTTGAACAAATAATTGATAGGACTTTCACAAAGAAAACTCATTTTGAGCACTGAAAAATGGAATGAATTTTTTTTATCTTGAATCGATCATGACCAATTTATATGGTCATAAGGTCATCAAATGATTTGCTGCGTTCTGATTGGACCATGAGCATATCACGCGGATCACGCATCAACCACCGTCGGATGCTTCCGGATCCAGCGGCCCAAACCCATCAAGCCGAAACCCTAGGTCAGTCCTCATGGACATTTTCCACCCACCCCCTCGCCTCCATTCTTTCTCTCCCTCCCTCCCCCGCCTCCACCAGCGAGCCCCTCTGCTCTCCCTCGCTCCTATCTGGTGGAGCCGCCGCCCCCAACCTCTCTCTCTGACTTAGATCTGCCGCCGCCTCCAACCGCTCCCACCCCACTCCTCTTCCCCTCCTCCTCGGGCAGCCCAGTCGTCATCGCGACCAAGGACCAGAGACGCGGGCGGGGACCTCGAAGCGAAGGAGGAGCAGCAGCGGCGGCGACGGCGAGTCAGGGCAAGGCCAGCAGCGATGGGGTTCATCTCCTTCGTCGGGAGGGTGCTCTTCGCCTCCGTCTTCCTCCTCTCCGCCTACCAAGAGTACGTGCACGCACACCCCCCTATTCCCCCTCTCGCCCGCCAGATCTCGCTCCTGCCGCCCCCCAGGGATGCCCGCGCGGGCCTCCGGCAGAGCTAGGCCCCGCGCTCCTGTTCGTCGGCGCATGCGCTTGGGTGAATCGAGGGCTGGCTCGCACCGACGCGGCACCGTGGCGAGATCCGTACGGGCGCCACATCGCTGGAACCCTGCCAACGTAGCAGATATGGCCGGTGTAGGGTAGGTGTCAGCCCACCGTGGTAAATCATAGAGGCTCAGAGGCGCACGGGGAGCACACTGATGCAAATCATACACATACCTTACATATTTTTCTTGGACCCTGTTGCGTCGAGTGTTGACACACCAATGGCAGGTTCACATCAGCGCCAACTAGTGCATCCATTTGTGTACGTCGCTCTCTGTGTATTGTCTTGGCCCTGTAGTGGGTTTGGTGATGCTTACCAGTTGCTCATGCGCATAGTTGGACTTTCTTTCCTCCACATGCCTGTGATGGAAAAGTATTACCGGGGCATGTGGATCAGAATATTAGTTTAATCTGACAGCCCCTGTACTGTTTTAACCGAACATAGACTAATCCTTGCGCATGTTTGTTAATAGAGTAGTAGGTTATTGGAGGAGACATGCCCTGGTGCTTTCAGTGCCACCGGCTGATGTGAACCTGACAGGCCTCTTGCGTTCTCTTCTCCATAGCTTGCAGATAAGTAAGCTTGATTATGTGCTGGTCACTTCCTTCTGGCATCAGTGTTTGCTCGGTGTCGTGATGACAATGTGATCGCCCCTGTGTTGGTTTCTATATCAGTTTGGCTAGTGCTCCACCTAGTTTGTCAGTTAGATTTCAAGTTCAGTCGTTATGCAATGGCTGATCTACTTCATGTGCTCAATTCAGTCGTATAAATCAAATATGATTACTGCTGGCTATGGAGGGGCTTTTTTCTAGAGCAATCAGTCAGTAGGAGGGGCTTTTTCTGCTGCTTGTTTTTTTGCTTCAATTGGGTACATGAATCTCTGGTTATAAGGATTTCAGAGCCAGGACTTGTTCTGAATCTCTGGTTGTTTCATGATGCTAGTCCGCACATGCAGTATATACTCCTAAGGTTATGCATGTCTGATCAGTATCAGTGTGAGATGTTGATTCATGTATCCGGGTTTGGTGCGACATTCATGCACCTCGTCGTGTGTAATTATTCGGTGTGTACGAGACCTACGGTATATACTTACCAGTGCTGTCTACTATGATCGAGTATTTATTGATGGTGCTCCGACTGCATTTTATTTACCCATTTGCATCTTCTTAATCTAGCATCAAAGGCCCCCAAAAAAACAAATAGTCCTTTAAATCCTTATTTGTCCTATATGTATGTACTGTTGGCTGACATACTTATGTGTTCTTTTTTGTTGATTAACAGAGGAGGAAGCAAACTTGCCCGGCAAGAAGGGATCCCTCAAGGTAACCCAACATCTTCCAGTTTCCACTTTGCTCACCAACAATACTGATCGATCGATAGGTAGATGCCAAACCTCTCTTTTTGTGATGTGTGGCTATTGCAGCTGGATGAATGAGTGCTGTGCCGGCTTTAGAACAAGAAGAACAACTGGGAGAAGGTCAAGGTGGAGCAAGACATGGCTGTGGAGGCATGGCCTGGACGCTCGTCAACCTCGGCCACTTCGTGGTACCCGCCTCTCCCCCTCCCCTCCCTCCTTCGCTTACACGTCCTCGACTCCCATGGATCTGAAGAATTGCTACGACACATTCACTAATCCTGCCAACTAATAAAGTGTATTCTAGTTTGAAGGTTTTCTGTTTCATAATAGCCAAATAAATAGCCTGCATTTAATCATTCTTTTACTACTTTAAATATAATAATGTAGTGGAAAAATTCATGAAATCATTATGGCAGTAAATACTGCAGTTCTAGTTGGCCCAACCTCAAGTCTGGAAGTAAATATTATTGCCATTTTTCTCATAAGATTATAGCATGAAACATACTATCTAGAAATTATTTCTGTATTGTCATTGCTTTCCTAATTGAATCTTCATTTCAGACTACATACCACTTCTTCCACTGGAAGAAGGGAACTCCATTCGCTGATGATCAGGGGATGTATAATAGATGACTTGGTGGGAGCAAATGGACAACCGTAGGCAGCTTACTCACAACAGAAAATTTCTTGTTGTGGTTCATGTAGTCCTGTATGTGTTATTCTGTTTCAATTTTATTAATACTGCTTTTGGGAGCTTACTTGGCAAGGAACAACATGGCAGGATGTATGCACAAAGATTTATTCTGGCTAGTCAGAAATACTACACTTATTCATTAATTATGCAAAGAACACTTGTTCGTAACATCTAGGTCTAACTTGCATATTCACGCCATTATACATGTGTAAGGATTGGGCATTGCTCTATTGCTCTATTCACGCCATTATACATGTGTAAAAATTGATGTTCAATTAACTTCATTATCTTTAATAATGGATTATTCACTTCCAGTTAGTAGTAACTTAAACTTGGCGGCAAACTGGTTAAATACTTGGCTGTGATCACGTTTGTGGTTGGTGTGTGAGCAAGCAAAATCAGAAATGATCCCAACTGATCATATTATTCTTGCGTTTGCTAGAATTGTCCATGGACATTTAATCTGTTTGGTGTATAGTAGGTAAAATAGCAGAGTACACTAATTACCATTTTGTCTGCTGACATACACTTCCAAAGTCCTTTTAGCGCAGAGTTCATATAGTTACACAGTGCTTTTTAGCTTACATATCATACAGTTATGCAGTGCTCCCTACACTGTCTGTTTACTATATATATCATTCATGTATTCTCGGATAGTACTGACTACATACCAGGGCAAATTAACCACAATTTGCCACAATTTGCAGCGGCCGTGCTCCACCAGCTGTTTTGTGGTTCTTGCAATCTGGGGAGTTCCTCACATGACAGGGCCCTCCCTCTTCTGCTTCTTCTACTACCTACTATTGCTGCTGTTGCCAATTGGTCTATGCACGGTGGGTAATACATCAATGTTTATTTGCTACTACTATAGTAGCTAGTATGCTTGATGTGTGTATCTCTGTCTCCTTACTGTTTTGCTAGAACCATAAATCCTGATGCATGATGATTATAGTCTGGTTTTCTAGATCTGTTCTATTAGTGTTTAAAATTTGACATGCCTGGATTCTGAATGAACTTGTTCTTACAGTTCTTTTCATTTCTATGATCAATTTAGTTAGAGTTGCACATGTCAGTATACTATATACCAAAATATCCTAGCTAGTGACAACATTTCACTCCATGAACATATATTGGTTAGTGTTACTCATACTATTTATCTACATGGCATTTGCTGTCAATTCTTGCTAATAAGTTATTGGATTCCTCATTGGCTATTGTTTGACGTTCTGTACACATTCTTATTCTTATATTTTCATTCTTATTCTTTGCACAGGTGAAGTGCGAATCAAAGTCCGAAGCTATGAATCATATCAACAAGTAGTAGCATATTATGTGTTGTAATTGTAGGAAGTAGTAGGCATATCTGGCTTGTAGTATACTGTAATGATTGTAATAGACTAATGTAGTGTTGTTTTGGATGAATTTTGATTGCTCTCTGGTCTGATAATTATTGTGTATGTGGTTTGAATACCTGTGAAATGGAAACATGACAATGGAGTCCAAGATATAATGGTTGTTTGGCAAAGTTCAAATTTTTTGATGTGTTGGACCAATTTTGCGATAAGCATGACAAGTGGGACCAATCAGTGGTGGGACCAGCTGCAAAATAAAATGACTGAAAATTGAAAATCAATAGACCAGAAAAAGGCCATGCCCTAGAAAATAAAACGCCAAATTGTTGGGCCAGGCCCATGTAGCTAGAGAAAATTAACCAAAAAATATATAAACACCCAATTGGACCGGGCCGATTCTAATTTTTGACCTTTTCAATTGGTCGCAATTTTGCCACGTCAGATTGCCACGTCGGATCCGACGTGGCCTGGGCAGTCAACCAGTGACCAACACAAAATGTCATGGGTTCAACGACCTTCTGTTTTGGTCGTAGACGTCTACGACCTTCTCACAGAGAAGGTCGCTATAGTCAGTTTACGACCGCCAGCTTTTGACCTTCTGTTTTTGGTCACAAAAAGGTCTCAAATGAAAAACCGTGACCTTTCAGTGACCAATAGTGGTGGTCACAAGTTGATATATTTCTTGTAGTGAGTCCATAGGAACACTTTGGAGCAACATCCGGGACAGACCCACGGCAAGATCGCCTCCGTGTAGACCCAATGCGTCCGTTTCCCCCCTCCAGGTGCCGGCGGCGGCATAGTCCATGAGGGGGGCGCACACCGGAGACGCGTGCCGCCTCTTCGGACATGCCACCACACCACCCCGCATGTATGAGGCCCCGGTGCGACGCTCAGGTGGCATTGCTACCCCCCCACGGCCCCCGTCCCGCCTAACCCTGTAGTGTTTGAGCACGGGATCTAGCCCTTTGACTTTGCACGGACGGGCTTAGGTCAGTCCATAAGAACACGTT
>NC_057813.1:693659512-693660414 GCF_018294505.1 Triticum aestivum
GGGTGGCATTGCTACCCCCCCAGGGCCCCCGCCCCGTCTAACCCTGTAGCGTTTGACCACGGGATCTAGCCCTTTGACTTTGCACGGACGGGCTTTGAGCAGTGGACCTATCCACCCGGTTGTGTTACGTCAGCCCATAGGAACACTTTGGAGCAACATCCGGGCCAAACCCACAGCAAGATCCCCTCCGCGTAGACCCGACGCGTCTGTTTCCCCCCCTCCAGGTGCCGGCGGCGGCGCCGTCCGTGGGGGGGGGGCACACCTCGGAGACGCGTGCCAGGCGTTTGCACCCGCCACAACACTTCCAGACTCGTGAGAGGCCGCCTACGCAAGATTGGCCGGCATGCTAGCCCCCGGAGGCCGCCGGCCACAGTCGTAGACACGCGAAGAGCAATCCTCGTAGAGGGAATTGTTCAGATACTTCTCCATCACGAACAATTATGAAAAATTACCATAAGTCCTACAACACATGTCCCCACGTCGTGTAAAAAACTTATGATTTTATCGCGCTCCGAGTATTTAACAATATTCACGCTGCATCGTTACCGCAGATCGTCTACTACCGTGTCATCGCCGTCCGTGAGGGGGGGGGGCACAACCCGGAGACGCGTGCCGCCTCTTCGGACATGCCACCATACCACCCCGCATGTATGAGGTCCCGGTGCGATGCTCCGGTGGCATTGCTACCCCCTAGGGCCCCCGTCCCGCCTAACCCTGTAGCGTTTGACCACGGGATCTAGCCCTTTGACTTTGCACGGACGGGCTTTGACCAGTGGACCTCTCCACCCGGTTGTGCTAGGTCAGCCCATAGGAACACTTTGGAGCAACATCCGTGCCAGACCCACAGCAAGATCCCCTCCGTGCAGACCCGGCGCGTCCGTTTCCCTCCTCCAGGTGCCGGC
>NC_057813.1:693660514-693661658 GCF_018294505.1 Triticum aestivum
AGATCCCCTCCGTGTAGACCCAACACGTCCATTTCCCCCCTTTAGGTACCGGTGGCGGCACCGTCCATGAGGGGGGCACACCCTGGAGACGCGTGCCGCCTCTTCGGATATGCCACCACACCACCCCTGAAGGCCCGGTGCGACGCTCGGGTGGCATTGCTCCCCCCCAGGGCCCCCGTCCCGCCTAACCCTGTAGCGTTTGACCACGGGATCTAGCTCTTTGACATTGCACGGACGGGCTTTGAGCAGTGGACCTATCCACCCGGTTGTGTTAGGTCAGTCCATAGGAACACTTTGGAGCAACATCCGGGCCAGACCCATGGCAAGATCCCATCCGTGTAGACCCGACGCGTCCATTTCCCCCTGCAAGTGCCAGCGGCGGCGCTGTCCGTGAGAGGGGGCACACCCCGGAGACGCGTGCCGCCTCTTCGGACATGCCAGCACACTGTATGGCATGTATGAGGTCCGAGTGCGACGCTCCAGTGGTATTGCTACCCCCTACGGCCCCGTACCGCCTAACCCCCAGGGTCCTGGTGTCACGGGCGTCGCACCGGGTACCGAGTCCCATACAGATGGTAAACTAAAAATCTAAAAATGTAATAATTGAATTGATTAAAAACTCCAGTATTCATCATTGAAAACGTACTATCACTGAAACCTTTAGTGCCCGGGCACCGGGCCGGCTGCCTGGGCACTGAAAGTTTCAGAGTAATTGTCCATTTTCTTCATATAAGTCTAATGAATACCGGAGCTTATAATGTATGGAATAGTGAACTATTTAAATAGGTCAAATTGCTTTCCCCTCGACGAGGTGGGACTATTTTTTAAAAATTGTGGTTTGCATATATGCCGACGGCCTAGCCGTCGGCATAGGCCTCCCATCTATGCCCATGGCCGTGCCGTCGGCATATGTGCACGTTATCCACTCCCCCGGGCTGCTGACATGTGGGCCCACCCCAATGTCGACGGCCATGCCGTCGGCGTACGGCCAACCTTATCCCCTCGGCCACCCTCCTCCTCCACTCATTTCTCTCCCTCACTGCAGCCGACCCCGACCCCTACCGCCACCACCCACCTCCTCCGCCGCCCGCCCTGACCAAGCCACCGCCCGTGCCGCCCTGCCCCGAGCACACAGGCGCCCGCG
>NC_057813.1:693662044-693665367 GCF_018294505.1 Triticum aestivum
TCCGGCCTCCCAGCCCCGACCCGACGCCGGCCACCCCAGGCCGACCCCCCGCCGGCCTCCCCGCCCCGACTCCATGCCTCCCCGCCCCAACTCCGGCCGGCCCTCTCGAAGGTGAAAATTTTATGTATTTTTAGTGTTTTTTAGTAATTTGGTAGCTAGTTAGATAGGTATTTAGATAGATATTTAGATAGTTAGATAGATAGTTATATAGATAGTTAGATAGGTAGATAGTTAGATAATTAGATAGATAGTGAGATAGGTAGTGAGATAGTTAGTAGGTAGATAGTTAGATAGATAGTGAGATAGGTAGTAAAAAAATTGGTTAGATGAGATGCTATATGTTGCATATCTTGCAAAAAAATTGGGTTCGATGAGATGAATCAATGATTATGACGAATAGGTGATAATGATGATGATGAATATGTGATGACGATGATGAATATATTGTTAATGTTGTTAGTTTTTTTTCCTACATGATGCAAAAATAAATGAATGCATGTTTAAATGTTTAAATATGCTCTATGAGTTGTGATGTTCTAAATTTTATGTCGAGATGGAATTTGTAGGATTTGTGGTGTTGCATTTCATCAAAGTGACCGTCGTCCGACGTGTTGGTCCCTGAGCATCCCTCTATTGTTCGACTCCTTCCCCTATAGCCGAGGGTGAGCTACAAGTCCATCTCCTCCATGTTTTCATGTCACTAGATTCCAAAGGCTTCGAGGTATATGGTGAGACGCACAACTGGACTCACATTACCCCCTTCTCGCAGCTTCCTTATTTCAAGGACCTCAAACTTCCTTACAATATCAATGCGATGCACACCAAAAAGAATGTGGCATAGTCCCTTTTCCACACGATCCTCAACATTCCTGATAAGACGAAGGATAACGTTAAATCTAGAGCCGACCAACAGAGAATTTGTGATAGACCACGTCTGAACATGAGGCCTCCCACAGGCGGTCGAAAAACCTGGTTCAAGCCAGATACTGACTTTGTCCTTAAACCGCCAGAAAAAAGGGAAGTACTTATCTGGATGAAACACAATTTGAAGTTCACCGATGGTTATGCATCGAATATAAGTAATGGAGTCAATCTTTCAACGGGCAAAGTGACCGGCCTGAAGAGTCATGACTACCATGTATGGATTGAGTGGATAATGCCGGTGATGGTTCGAGGCTATGTCCCCGAGCATGTCTGGCGAGTGCTTGCCGAGCTAAGCCATTTCTTCCGCACGCTTTGTGCTAAAGAAGTAAGTAAAGACGTGATTGAAAAATTGCATAAGAAGGCACCGGAGTTGATAGTCAAGCTAGAGAAGATCTTTCTGCCAGGATTCTTTACACTAATGACACATCTCATTATGCACCTCGCAAACGAGGTATTGTTGGGCGGGCCTGTGCAGAATCGCTGGCAGTACGGCCCTGAGAGACAGAACAAGCATCTCCGACAGAAATGTGGAAACAAAGCTAAGATTGAAGCTCCCATAGCTGAGGCAGTTATCCTAGAGGAGGTGTCAGACCTCAGGACATCATCTATCCAGACCACGTTCCCCATCTGCATAACACGGTGCCTCGATACAATATAGAAGAGTCGAAGTATCAACCCAGGCTCCATCTATTCAACGCGCAAGGTGGGAGGGCTGGGGCCTCGAAACCTTATAACATGCCACAACAAGAGTGGGAGGACCTCATGTTCTATATCTTCCACAACATCAAGGAAGTTGAGGAAGTGTGGATGAGGTAATACCACTACACCATTCCTTTATGTCTTCCACATCATCATGTTCTATGTTCACTTAGTCCCGGTCTAACACCGCATTTCTTTTTTCTAGTGATTTCGTTCAAGAGGAATGGACGGGAATGAATCCTCCTACTGAGGCGGAGGCACTTACTCTTCTCCGTTATGGAAACCCTGGACGTAAAAATTTTGTTGCTTGGTTCATGGAGAAAGTAATTTTCCACACTCCCCTATTAAATAACTAGTTTAACATTTATTAGTTAACTAATGCACGCAACAATTTCAATTATACTTGTAGGGAAAAGATCCGAACATATCTATGGATGATTAATTGAGATGGGTTTCCATGGGTTTTGACCCTGCCGTCATGACATGTAAAAAGTATGATGTGATTGGGAATCGCTTCCATACAGAGGAGCACCAGAACAGCCGGCCTGATCCCAAAACTATAAATACCGGAGTGTACACCCCCGGAAGGGTACAAAATATATACGAGGTTAAATTCCACCAGGGGCGCGAGACCCTAAGTCTGCCTGTGTTCAAATGTCGATGGTTCCATCCGCGGGAGGGGGTAAAACATACGCCTTCCATTGGTTTTGTTGAAGTTAAACCATCAACCGTCTATGCCGGAGTCGATCTCTTCATTGCGCTACCCAAGCTACACAAGTATATTATCTGCCTTACCCATGCCAGAAAGAGTACATAAAGGGTTGGGAAGTTGTGTTCAAGGTGTCGCCACATGGTAAGCTACCAAACCCAAATGAAGACGATTACTACAACACTAACCCGATGACATACGAGGAAGTGTTCTATCAAGAGCAACCTTATGATGATGATGTGGTTAGAAACGATGACGCTAGACCATTGGGTGATGATGATGTGGATCCAAATGACGATGATGCACCGAATGATGGTGAGACCATTGTGAATGAAAATGACATACTTATGCTAGAAAAGTTAAACGAAGACGCTAACGACGAGGAAGAGCCTCCACCTCCGTCAGACAAGGAAGATGATATGATTGATAGTGATGATGAGACGGACCGAGAAAGAGGTTACAACAGTGATGATTCATATGGTTTCTAGCAGATGTACGTTTCAAGTCTTTTTTTCTATAGTTTAGGAATATGCCTTTTTATGCATTTTTATTAATGTGTTTATTATCATGCCTTTTCCTTCATTTCATTAATTTACTAATTGCTTATTCTCTTTTCAATGCAGGTTCGTGGAACATGGGCAAGGGGAAGGCCGACGACGTGGGTTTCCTACGCGGGGTCGTCGGCCTGCCTAGTCGGAGTGGTCGAGCACGTAATTCTCCCCCCCCCCCCGGCCACTTGACGACGACTCCTCACAGGGAGGTCGAGGGAGAGGTGCCCCTATAGGAGGAGGGGGTGGGGGGAGAGCCCCTAGAGGGCGAGGTGGTGGGGGGAGAGCCACTACAGGGGGTCGCGGCCAGAAAGAGCGCACCCTCACCGACTTAGGTGTGTCGCCTTCGAGGCCCTCCTCTAGTGAGGTACCCTCCTCTAGTGAGGTACCATCCTCTAGCGAGGAGGGCGAGGAGGACGAGGCAGGCGAGGAGGAGGAGGAGG
>NC_057813.1:693665639-693672059 GCF_018294505.1 Triticum aestivum
GGAGGACGAGGAGGAGGAGGACGAGGAGGAGGTTGGGGAGGGGGAGGCAGGCGAGGAGGAGGGTGGTGGCGGGAATGATAGTGGTGGCAGGGATGATGGTGGTGGCGGGGAGGGGGTTGACAACAAGGGGTGGCTGCGTGGTAACACAAAGCTACCGAAGCAGGTTCCTGCTACTGAGGAGCAGAAGGGCTCATTAAGCCCACGGGGAAAGAGTAACTACCACTTTATAATAATTTCCTTATTTTGCTTGTCACATGCTCATTTCGGTTGTTATTTATTTTGCTTGTCACATGCTAATAGTTCATTCTTTTGAAGCAACTGGATATATTCTAAAGGGGTCCGTATTCCCAATGGCCTCATCACCGTCTTGCTGAAGTTACACTGGCCGGGGTTGTACAGTTCGGATCTAGTCAGGCACCCGGACCATCGGGCTTGGCCACGAGCTGGGAGCACTGGGAAGCGGCCCTCCACGCGGACCATGGGACCCATGCCAAGGACGTGATCACCACTTTCTGGGTGAGTTCTCTTCAGAAGCACAAGTCCATTCTAGTTTCATGAATGATTTAACTCATGGCTGCTTCCATTCTTGTTTCATGCATGATTGTAGAAATTCTATCGAGTTCTTCCGGAGCACAGGGCTAGAGCGGACTAGATCGTGCTGCGCTAATGCAAGAAGAAGGCCCGCCAGATGCAGTACGAGGTGCGTTATGTGGCCATCTCGACATACCATCACGACTATATTGGTGTGAAGATGACCAAGGAAGACGCGCGGAGGATGGGCATTACCTTGGATAGGGACGATTTCTTGAAGGTAAGTATAAAAGATTTTTCATTATGCTTTCATTACCTTGTGGTACATTTCACTGCTTCGTGTTGACATGCCATTATGCTTTCATTATATAGGTGTTACCAAATTGGTGTTATGGAAAAGATGAGTCCTGAGCGGCATTGGTGGATCTTTGGTGTGGTGAGGCTAGATCCTGGGCAGCAATGAGAGTCAAAAACAAGGCTAACTGAGGGAAGGAGGGAGTACATGCTCAGGGAAACCGAAACCACTATCTCCACAAGATAGTTAATGTATGACTAACCCCATTAAACATTCTTCTTCTTCTATTTACCATCACTTTCTTATGTATGACTAACCTCTGTTTGGTGGTGCAGGAGGAAAAACTGAAGCGGCCGCTCTCAGACATGCACGCGTGGGAGATTGCCCATACGCGGAAGGACCCCAAGCCTGGCGAGCCCAAGTACTACGGCAAGAAGACCGCGGGTAGGAAGAAGGCCTACTCTGAAGCGTATCTGAAGTTACCTCCTGACACACCTGACCCCATTGCGGCGGATCTAGACGACAGGGCGGGGGTGAGCATGTTGGGGAACGTAGTAATTTCAAAAAAAAAATCCTACGCATACGCAAGATCATGGTGATGCATAGCAATGAGAGGGGAGAGTGTTTTCCACGTACCCTCATAGACCGATAGCGGAAGCGTTATAACAACGCGGTTGATGTACTCGTACGTCTTCACAGCCCGACCGATCAAGCATCGAAACTACGGCACCTCCAAGTTCTAGCACACGTTCATCTCGATGACGATCCCCGGACTCCGATCCAGCAAAGTGTCGGGGAAGAGTTCTGTCAGCACGACGGCGTGGTGATGATCTTGATGTTCTACCGTCACAGGGCTTCGCCTAAGCACCGCTACAGTATTATCGAGGTGGACTATGGTGGAGGGGGGAACCGCACAGGGCTAAGAGATCCAAGGGATCAATAGTTGTGTCTATGGGGTGCCCCCCTCCTCCGTATATAAAGGAGTGGAGGAGGGGGGCGGCCAAGGGGGGTGGAGCGCCCAAGGGGGGGAGTCCAACTCCCACCGGGAGTAGGACTCCCCCTTTTTCCTATTAGGAGTAGGAGAGGGAAGGAAGAGGAAGGAGGGAGGAAGGAAACGGGGGGCCGGCCCCCTCCCAATTCGGATTGGGCTTGGGGGGCGCCCCCTCCCTTGCTCCTTTCCCCTCCTTTCCACTAAGGCCCAATAAGGCCCATAGACCTCCCAGGGGGTTCCGATAACCTCCCGATGATCCGGTATTGTCCCAATCTCACCCGGAACCTTTCCGGTGTCCAAATATAGTCGTCCAATATATCGTTCTTTATGTCTCGACCATTTCGAGACTCCTCGTCAAGTCCGTGATCATATTCGGGACTTCGAACAACCTTCGGTACATAAAAATATATAAACTCATAATGAAACTGTCATCGTAACGTTAAGCGTGCGGACCCTACGGGTTCGAGAACAATGTAGACATGACCGAGACACGTCTACGGTCAATAACCAATAGCGGAACCTGGATGCTCATATTGGCTCCCACATATTCTACGAAGATCTTTATCGGTCAGACCGCATAACAACATACATTGTTCCCTTTGTCATCGGTATGTTACTTACCCGAGATTCGATCGTTGGTATCTCAATACCTAGTTCAATCTCGTTACCGGCAAGTCTCTTTACTCGTTCCGTAATACATCATCTCACAACTAACTCATTAGTTTCAATGCTTGCAAGGCTTAAGTGATGTGCATTACCGAGAGGGCCCAGAGATACCTCTCCGACAATTGGAGTGACAAATCCTAATCTCGAAATACGCCAACCCAACATGTACCTTTGGAGACACCTGTAGAGCTCCTTTATAATCACCCAGTTACGTTGTGACGTTTGGTAGCACACAAAGTATTCCTCCGGTAAACGGGAGTTGCATAATCTCATAGTCATAGGAACATGTATAAGTCATAAAGAAAGCAATAGCAATATACTAAACGATCGTGTGCTAAGCTAACGGAATGGGTCATGTCAATCACCTCATTCTCCTAATGATGTGATCCCGTTAATCAAATGACAACACATGTCTATGGTTAGGAAACATAACCATCTTTGATCAACAAGCTAGTCAAGTAGAGGCATACTAGTGACACTCTATTTGTCTGTGTATTCACACATGTATTATGTTTTCGGTTAATACAATTCTAGCATGAATAATAAACATTTATCATGATATAAGGAAATAAGTAATACTTTATTATTGCCTCTAGGGCATATTTCCTTCAGTCTCCCACTTGCACTAGAGTCAATAATCTAGATTACATTGTAATGATTCTAACACCCATGGAGCCTTGGTGCTGATCATGTTTTGCTCGTCGAAGAGGCTTAGTCAACGGGTCTGCTACATTCAGATCCGTACGTATCTTGCAAATTTCTATGTCTCCCACTTGGACTAAATCCCGAATGGAATTGAAGCGTCTCTTGATGTGCTTGGTTCTTTTGTGAAATCTGGATTCCTTCGCCAAAGCAATCGCACCAGTATTGTCACAAAAGATTTTCATTGGACCCAATGCACTAGGTATGACACCTAGATCGGATATGAACTCCTTCATCCAGACTCCTTCGTTTGTGCTTCCGAAGCAGCTATGTACTCCGCTTCACATCTAGATCCTGCAACAATGCTTTGTTTAGAACTGTACCAACTGACAGCTCCACCATTCAATGTAAACACGTATCCGGTTTGCGATTTAGAATCGTCCGGATCAATGTCAAAGCTTGCATCAACGTAACCATTTACGATGAGCTCTTTATCACCTCCATAAACGAGAAACATATCCTTAGTCCTTTTCAGGTATTTGACGATGTTCTTGACCGCTGTCCAGTGATCCACTCCTAGATTACTTTCGTACCTCCCTGCTAAACTTATAGCAAGGCACACATCAGGTCTGGTACACAGCATTGCATACATGATAGATCCTATGGCTGAAGCATCGGGAACTTCTTTCATCTTTTCTCTATCTTCTGTAGTGGTCAGGCATTGAGTATTACTCAACTTCACACCTTGTAACACAGGCAAGAACCCTTTCTTTGCTTGATCCAATTTGAACTTCTTCAAAACTTTGTCAAGGTATGTGCTTTGTGAAAGTCCAATTAAGCGTCTTGATCTATCTCTATAGATCTTAATGCCCAATATGTAAGCAGCTTCACCGAGGTCTTTCATTGAAAAACTTTTAATCAAGTATCCTTTTATGCTATCCAGCAATTCTATATCATTTCTGATCAGCAATATGTCATCTACATATACTATCATAAATGCTACAGAGCTCCCACTCACTTTCTTGTAAATACAGGCTTCTCCAAAAGTCTGTATAAAACCAAATGCTTCGATCACACTATCAAAGCGTTTATTCCAACTCCGAGAGGCTTGCACTAGTCCATAAATGGATCGCTGGAGCTTGCACACTTTGTTAGCTCCCTTTGAATCGACAAAACCTTCCAGTTGCATCATATACAATTCTTCTTCCAGAAATCCATTCAGGAATGCAGTTTTGACATCCATCTGACATATTTCTTAATCATAAAATGCGGCAATTGCTAACATGATTCGGACAGACTTAAGCATCACTATGGGTGAGAAGGTCTCATCGTAGTCAACCCCTTGAACTTGTCGAAAACCTTTCGCGACAAGTCGAGCTTTGTAGACAGTAACATTACCGTCGACGTCAGTCTTCTTCTTGAAGATCCATTTATTTTCAATTGCTTGCCGATCATCGGGCAAGTCAACCAAAGTCCACACTTTGTTCTCATACATGGATCCCATCTCAGATTTCATGGCCTCAAGCCATTTTGTGGAATCTGGGCTCACCATCACTTCTTCATAGTTCATAGGTTCATCATGGTCTAGTAACATGACTTCCAGAACAGGATTACGGTACCACTCTGGTGCGGATCTTACTCTGGTTGATCTACGAGGTTCAGTAACAACTTGATCTGAAGTTTCATGATCATCATCATTATCTTCCTCACTAATTGGTGTAGGTGTCACAGAAACCTGTTTCTGCGATATACTACTTTACAATAAGGGAGCAGGTACAATTACCTCATCAAGTTCTACTTTCCACCCACTCACTTCTTTCGAGAGAAACTCCTTCTCTAGAAAGTTTCTGAATTTAGCGACAAACGTCTTGCCTTCGGATCTGTGATAGAAGGTGTACCCAACAGTCTCCTTTGGATATCCTATGAAGACACATTTCTCTGATTTGGGTTCGAGCTTATCAGGTTGAAGCTTTTTCACATAAGCATCGCAGCCCCAAACTTTCAGAAACAACAACTTTCGTTTCTAGCCAAACCACATTTCATAAGGCGTCGTCTCAACGGATTTTGATGGTGCCCTATGTAACGTGAATGCGGCCGTCTCTAAAGCATAACCCCAAAATGATAGCGGTAAATCTGTAAGAGACATCATAGATCGCACATATCTAGTAAAGTACGCTTACTACGTTCGGACACACCATTACGCTCTGGTGTTCCGGGTGGCGTTAGTTGCGAAACTATTCTGCATTGTTTCAAATGTAGACCAAACTCGTAACTCAAATATTCTCCTCCACGATCAGATCATAGAAACTTTATTTTCTTGTTACAATGATTTTCAACTTCACTCTGAAATTCTTTGAACTTTTCAAATGTTTCAGACTTATGCTTCATTAAGTAGATATACCCATATCTACTCAAATCATCTGTGAAGGTGAGAAAATAATGATATCCGCCACGAGCCTCAACATTCATCTGACCACATACATCTGTATGTATGATCTCCAATAAATCAGTTGCTCTCTCCATAGTACCGGAGAACAGTGTTTTAGTCATCTTGCCCATGAGGCACGGTTCGCAAGTACCAGGTGATTCATAATCAAGTGGTTGCAAAAGTCCATCAGTATGGAGTTTCTTCATGCGCTTGACACTGATATGACCTAAACGGCAGTGCCACAAATAAGTTCCACTATCATTATCAACTCTACATCTTTTGGCTTCAACATTATGAATATGTGTATCACTATGTAATGCCCCGGATCCGATATGCCTGGTGTCTACCAGTTATTTGCCGTTGTTGCCATGTCATTCGCTTGCATGTTGCATTTCATCATGTCATCATGTGCACTTCATTTTGCATACGTGTTCGTCTCATGCATCCGAGCCTTTTCCCCGTTGTCCGTTTCGCAATCCGGCGCTTCTATGTCATCCGACGTCCCCTTCTTGCCTCTCTTCGTGTCCGGGTATTAAACTTTCTCGGAATGGTCCGATGCTTGCCAAGTGGCCTTGGTACATCACCGGTAGACCGCCTGTCAAGTTTCGTGCCATTTGGAGGTCGTTTGGTACTCCAACGGTTAACCGGGTAACTGTAAAGCCCCTCTCTCTTTGCAGCCCAACACCCCTTCCAAAGTGGCCCAAAACCCATCTAACTCCCATCCATGCTCTCGGTCGTTCGATCACGATCGCGTGGCCGCAAACCGCTCCTCATTTGGACTCTCCTAGCTCCCTCTACCTATAAATATGTGTCCCTCCCGAAATTTTCACGCAGATGAACCCTAGCCTAATCCTCCCCGCCGCCACA